>NW_022196898.1:11499610-11568369 GCF_008632895.1 Mastomys coucha
CATGATGTCACATGAGGAAAAGGCTTGTATGTCATAAGGCTGAGAAAGACTTTGGGTCTGCCTCACCGTCTCAGTGTCCTTCCTCTGAGTTTACACAAACAATTGAATGTGAGGTAAAGATTTACATGAAAAAAAAAAGTTTACCAAGGAAAACTGAAGTAATACATCACTTTTGACACACAGAGGTGTCTTTCTGTATATATTAACTTAGCTTGAAGTATAAATAAAGCAAAAATAAGCTTAACTTAAATTGAAATGTCATCTTCCCAGGCTGTAGTTGCTATTTTACATGGAATGTCCTTTAAAGGTCCTTTTATTTATTTATTTTTGGACCCAATTATCCTCATGCAACAAACTGGGACTGCCTAGGTTTTAAAGTGTCTCATGGAAATAATACACTAAACCAGCCAACTTGCCTAGGTTGACTCATGAAGTTCCTGTAGCTTTAGCCAAGCATTGTGGTAATCCTGGGTATTTTACACTCACAAAAGGCAGCAACTGCTTTGTTACATTGATAAAAATCTGAGTCATTGCATGCAGTTCAGTGAGAAAAAACTTTTGAAACACAAGACCATGATATCTGGGCAAATAGAAAAGCGTCATTCAATATGGATGGCTTGGGATTGGGCAGCAAAGGCCATGCTTAAATCTTTCAGAAGTAGAAACTGAACCCAGAAAAAAAGGGGTCAACTTGCCAAAATGATCTTCCAGCTTTTTGTGTTTGTCTAGTGAATCTTTACCCCCCTCTTCATTCCCAAATCTAAAAATCTCACTGGTAATGAATATACCCAACCTTTGTTCCTCCTGTTCCAATTAAAATCCATTTCCTCTGAGTAAATTCTGTTATGTCATACTTGGGAAAGGTACTGACTAATTTCAACAGTGTTTGTGTTACTAAGATGTTCAGTTTCAGTTCCTTCAGCCCAGAAAAATCTACTAGTAAAATATATTTCTTTAAAATTATGGGAAACACATGCATTAAATCTCCTTCACAGAACATGTGTCTTTCAATAATTGGGGAGGGGAGGGACTTGGCAAAAGTATTTTGTGTTCTGCGAAACCCAGTCTTTCAGGCAAAATGGATTTTGAAATTTAACTAAAGCTAAAGCTCTGGTTCCCAACTCCTTCTCTGTGAGAAAATATTCTCATAACTTATTAAGATTTTTAAGTATGCTTTTTGTAGTTTTTTGTTTTTTGTTTTTTTTGGGGGGGTTGGTCTGTGCTTTAAAAACTTGGGATACATTGTCATCAGGGAAACAACCTGATTTAAAAATTAATGATTATTATACTCAATTATACAAATATTGTTAAGGATTGTTTGGCCCTGTTTGATTAATAATATTCACATATTTTTGGTCTATGACTCATCATAACATTCCAATAGAAAATGAAGACAGAAATCCAAGGGAAGAATTCCCTAAAGCATTGCTATGACTGATGTAAGTCCCTTAGATTAGATCCAACTCTAAGAGACCTTCAAAGCCCTGGGTGGAAAAGGGTTGGCTTTGCTCTAGTAAGCTGACTCCTGCTTTACAATGACAGTGAACCACATATGAATAAATACCTATTTAGCAAATAAGCAATGGAAACCAGATTCACAAACAGCTCTTGCAACATGCTGAATCTATATTAGGTCTTCTGCATGGAAGTTCACTGAAGATGGACCGGGCAAAACAATAATTCAAAGGCAGAGTCCTCTGCTTCCCCTCTCCTATGAACCACTATTAAATCCAAAATCAGCAAAGAAGCACAGGGTTGTTAAAGAGACAAGATTGGAGCCCTCTGTGCCACACAGGCACCCATCCATGCTTCCCTGAATTTATAAAGATAGAAAGTTTCTAAACTGCCTTAGCAAGGCATGAATACATTTACAGTCACCAATGATGGCCCGTTTCGAACATTCATCATGCCTATAAATAAACCATGAATTTCCCCAGATTATAAAAACCACTTCTGACATTTAGTATGCTAATTAGCCAAGTCTCAGGTGTGAGATGCAGATAGCTGAAGCACTCACTAGTTACCTCCCAGCGTTTTCCGATTGCTTGATGTCCATCTCTTTAATTTCCATAAAGGGGCGTTGCCTGGCCATTGACTCAAGACTGAAGCTAATAACTGAAGTCTCTGACAGGATACTGTTCTGCTGGAACATATTCAAACTTTATAAATTAAACTCACTTATTATTACTATTAAGCATTTTTGAGACAGCATTTGCAGCAGTAACCCAATGTGGCACAGTAACAAAGCAATGCCCCCTGGTTCCATTTGGAGCTACTGTATGCGCCCTTCTGGGAGTCAATGTTCATTTCACCATATCTATTTCATGTGAGCTCATTAGTTTAAATAGGTAAACACTGTCCATGGTAGATGTCTTTGTTAATATGCATTCCTTTGATGGTTGTTGATTTGAAACACCTGAGATAGAAACATGACCAGAGGAACTTTAAGGAAAAAAAAAAAAAAACGCTACTGTGCTTTTCTTTTCCCCTTTAATGCTTAGTTGCTAAGCATGAGAATGGTGAAAACTATTTTTACATTTAAAAGCATTTTCATTATCTTGCCTTATGAAATCATAAGTACACAGAGGCAGATCCTGAGAGAGCGAACAGGAAACAGGATTTGACACTAAGTCAAGAGAAATAACCATTATGGCCAGTTTTTTAAATAAGAGTATTCCCTGCTGGCATTCCAGAAAAGCCCAGGAGAGCCAGCCAGGAGCTACAGAAACATGATTGTCTTTGAAGCTTGCAGTTTTCAGGGAAGTCAACTAACATTTGTTGAGTCATTATGTGTCAGGCACTGTGCCAAATAACTTATAGTCACTATTTTACTAAATATATTTAAAATAATTCCATTAGAAAAGCTTAGCCTGATGATGCTTTGGAATTATTGTCAAATCGTGAGTGTGTGTGTGTGTGTGTGTGTGTGTGTGTGTGAGTTGATAGCCAAAAATAATAATAATTTTCTTTTCATAGTTTCACTTCATTTCCTTTGAACATATTAGGAATATTATCCAAAGCTTCTGAAGAAGTAGGTTGGTGATCTACAGCACACTACACACACCCAAGCCAACATCTATAAAGCCTCTGCTATCAAAAATGTGGTCTTTTTTCCTCAACAAATAATCTGCTAATTCTCTGTGAAAACAAACTGAGTAGTGTTTGACCTTGGGCCCCACAAATTCACCTCTTATTTCAACAATTGCAAGTTATGAGTCCCCAGTTTCCTTACACTGGTGCAGACTTGGCAATAAACCAGGGCTCCGAAGATCCACTTCTTAGTCTTAGCAACTTGCTGCATCTACTCACAAGATGAGAGGAAAGTCTGTATTTACTGTTATCAGCTTACTATATTAATGCAAGTTGAGCACAGCAAACGGAAGACATGCATGGGTATGAGATAAGAACAGATGTAAAGGCCCACAGCCATCCATTGAACTGAGTACAGGGTCCCCAGTGAAGGAGTTAGAGAAAGAACCAATGGAGCTGAGGGGTTTGCAGCCCCTTAGGACAAACAATATGAACTAACTAGTACCCTCAGATCTCCCAGGGTCTCAACCACCAACCAAGGACTACACATGGAGGGGTCTGATTGTTCTGGCAGCATGTGTATAGTAGAAGATTGTAAATTTGATCATCAATAAGGAGGAGAGGACCTCAGCCCTGTGAAGGTTCTGTGCCCCAGAGTAGGGGAGTGCCAGGGCCAATAAGTGGGAGAGGGTGGGGTGGCAGGCATGGGGAGGGGAGAGGCAACAGGGAAACTGGGAAAGGAGAAATTTACATGTAAATAAAGAAAATATCAAAAGAAAAAAGAAAAAAAAGAAAAAAAAGAACATGTTTCCTTATGGGGAAAGAATATAGAGCACTTTTTCTTTTCCTAAATGTACTGCTCTCCGGCCAGCAGCCCATGTATTAGCCAACCAGGAAGTTCTCTACCTGCCATTATTTAAGGTTTGCAAAGCAGTGTCATGTATTAAATTATCAGCCTTTGCTGATCGCCTCTATCCAACCCTTACCTCTGCATCTTAGCTACCACCAGACTGACGGGAAGATGAGGAGTTTCAACCTTTTAATCTCATGCTTGCTTCCTCTATAAGCAGTCCCCATCCTTCAAGACTCATTGGCCTACACTCAGGTGTAGCTGAAAGGGATAAATTATGAATTAGAGACTATACCCCTCCTGACATAGAACTTGGGAGAGGTTCAACTCTCCTGTTCCAGGAACTGGTGTCAGAGAGCAAATGTATATTTATTACGTGACCCTGGTATATAGTCGCTATGAAAATGTAGCGCCTGTTTTCTTATTGTTCATGAATCGGCATTTCTAAAATTTATTATAAGCTACATTTACACCTCCCAAATTGGTTGACCATTATACTGAAGGCCTAACATACCCTCTCCACTTTAGAATTTAACTATATTTGGACATGGAACATTTAAAGAGAATGTTTAAACGAGACTATTACAGTGCTCTGTGATCATGTATCACTGTATTCTTATAGAGGAAGTTTATTTCTAGAGTGCCCCCAGCACTGTTCATACATAGATGAAAAACCTACTGAGCACAACATCAAAAGCACCAGGCATCTTAGTTAGTTTTCCTTTGCTTTAAAGAGACAACATGGCAAGCTGGGCGGTGGTGGCACACGCCTTTAATCCCAGCCCTTGGGAGGCAGAGGCAAGTGGATTTCTGAGTTCGAGGCCAGCCTGGTCTACAAAGTGAGTTCCAGGACAGCCAGGGCTACTCAGAGAAACCCTGCCTCGAAAAACCAAAAAAAAAAAAAAAAAAAAAAAAAAAAAAAAAAAAAAAAAAAAAAAAAAAAAAAAAAAAGAGAGGACATGGCCAGACAACAGATAGAAGAAACCATTTAATTGGGAGTTGCCTTATACTTTCAGCTGGTTGGTCCACAACTCTCTTGGCAGAAAGAACAGTGGCAGACAGACATGCATGTCACTGAGAGCTTACATGTTATCTACATATTGGAGGTCCACCCCTATGACATACCTTCTCCAACAATGCCACCCCTCCTAATATTTTCAAAAGTATCCACCAACTGGGGACTAAGCATGCAAACATATGACCCTATAGTTTTAATTCAAACATCACCACTGTAAGGCTGGCAGAAAGGCTTCCAAGAAGCCAGACCTGTGGTGCCTGGGTCTAGCATTGCAGTCTCCAGACCTGTGAGGGAAAAATGGAGCTTTGGAATTTAATCCACCTTGTATGAGATTGTTATGAGAGTGTTAACAAAACTAAATGAAATGTAGGCACAGTTATTCATGTACTAGTACTGGCATTAATTAAATAGCCTTAAATTTTCAATTATCAAACTACTATAATACATAAGTTAATGAAAATAATTCTAGAACACAAGCCCTTCCAAGTGACAGAATAACAAATGGGATGCCTTTTATGGAACATACATGAAGTGTGTATGAAACAGAGATGAGTAAGAGTGGACAGTGGATGAATCTATTTGTCTATTCGTTTATTGTGTCTTCTATGCCCAGCCCAGGTAACAGGAAGAAAAATTAATGCTATCTTGACCCTTAAAGTGCTCAAAGACAAAGCATACATCATGCATTTTCTAAAAACATTCCTAATTTCCCAGAGTGGGGATGACTTATGAGTCTGCTCATTTCCCAGCGGGCTGAAAAAATGTAAGCTGGAGAGACTTCAAAGGCTGATCTTGAAAGTCACTGGTCTAGTGAACCATTTTTTCCATCTCGAAAACCCTGATAACAGTAAAGGTGGCACTAGAAATGACACAGGCAAGCCAACCCTTCCTAAAAGTTAGAGAAACTTTGCATGTTGTCAGTGCTTCCAGTCCCTTAACCTCCAAATTGCCTTTGAAAGTACATTTGTTCTACTCAGACTCAACTCTGACCTCATTGCCTGAGGCCTGCCATCTCCATTGCAGACAGCTTTGGCCTTCTGTCTCTCTCCTTTGTAATCCATTTCTTTTAACAGAACAGTAGAGTGGTAACTTTGATTTATAAAACAGGTTGTTTCATTCATGTGTTTAAAACACTTTATAGAGTTGTTATGTTGAATAGAAAGGAAAAGCTGGTATTTTCCCTATTGCCTAAAGGGCCTTTTGTGTGCCTAGCTCTCCAATCCCATCTTTCACAATTGCTTTATGCACGAGCAAGGAATGTGTCTTTCCATTTTAGGTTGCTTTCATCAGACACAATCTGTTGGCAATGCTATTATCCTAGATATGTACACACCTGTATCTTTTGCAGTTGCATTTCAGCTTAAACATAATCTCCTTAAAGAGACCTCCTCCAAGTGTGAGTTCACAGCCTAGTTTACCTGCTAGACATTTTGCTTTCCCCTTGGTGCTTCTCATTAGCTGGTATTTCCATGTGTGTTTCTTCTCTGTCCATTCCCAAACCCTCACAGAAGGAAAGCTCTCTGGAAGTCCGTGAACTTCCTACCGTTTTTACTGCTGTATCCTCACATCCAAGGTGTGTGCCCCAGAGTGAGCTGGCAAAACTGTTTTAACCAGAGCTTTGTTAGAGGTAGGCAGGTAAGGCTGTTGTTAGCACTAGCACTGCCATCTACAAACTGAGATAGAAACAACTTGGAGTTTTTCCCCTCTTACTGATTTTATTTCCTTTTGTTTTGGTGGACCACGAGATCAAATCCAGGGCCTTATGTATGTATGGGATATGCACCCTGGACTCATTAGTCACATGGTTCTAGTGTATTAAGTTTAAGAGAAGTCGACTTTGAAAGTGATAGCTTTAAGAGGATTAAAAACAACATCAAGCTGGGCAGTGTTGGCGTATGCCTTTAATCCTAGCACTTGGGAGGCAGAGGCAGGCAGATTTCGGAGTTCGAGGCCAGCTTCGTCTACAGAGTGAGTTCGAGGACAGCCAGGGCTATACAGAGACACCCTGTCTCGAAAAAAAAAAAAAAAAAAAAAAAAAAAAAAAAAAAAAAAAAAAAGAAACAAACAAACAAAAAAACCCATCAAATCAAAAAGAAACAAATGTTTTTACTCAGAAAACAACTGCACACTCAAGTTCAAAGGGCTTATGTTCTTTGTAATGAACAAGTTCTACCACTGAAAGTAAACATAAAAGCCATTTGGGTCCTAGACTCTTTAATACAATTGTATAGCTTAGGTGCAGAGACACAAACTGAGCCTTAAGGAGGAAGGCCTTGGGTTCCAATGTACAGATGACAGTCACAGGGTAGAAAGCCTCAAATAGTTCATAAGATCTTCCAACTGCATAGTTTTCTAAGTTGACTTTAACTAGTCTATAACTAAACATTTTGTAAACTGTTCATGTTTCAGGAATTTAATTGGTTTGTCAGAGAAGACTAATCCACTCTTTAAATGACACACAAGCTTTGAGTTCAACATTGTCATATAGTCACTGTAATGAGTGAGGGTATTTAAAACAAATATTCAAAATACATATTAATCCGTTAGTTGTCCCTTATAGTCTCAGAGGTTAAAAATGGTAATAAGCATAAATGATAATTCCTCATAAATATGTTATTTCTAGGTATACATGCTTACAAAAAAACTTCTGTAATTTTCCATAGGTTTTTTTTTTTTCTCTTCTGTGTATAGACCACATCATTATATCTAAACCATGCAGTCATCAAGGGTCATAGAAAAATTTTGAAACTAATAATGTAACACTCATAGTCTAAAGTTAACATGCCTATGTGAGTCACCTTTAATCACTCTTTTATTACTTGAGCCTCTTGATTTGATAATCTTTACATTGTTGTTGGTTTGTCAAATATTTCCTTAGAATCCACTGTGCACATTTCTGGATAGTAGAGATTGACAGATAAGGTGACTGCCTTTAAGCCACCAAAAAAAGGGTTCAATAAAATGTTTTCTTGTATCCATTGTTTAGTTTTTTATTCCTCTATTCCATGAAAAACTAGCATGATTTGTTGTACTGATTTCTCTTTTTTTATATTTTATTTTTTGCTTAGAAGCTTGACTTGTTTCCTTCCCCACTACACAGTCATTTAAATATGGAAATTCTAATATTATTACCACTGCTATTTATATGTTAGTGCATCAAAATTCATTTTTTTTTCTGGACTAAGAATAGTTCTTTTCTGTGCATGACTACAGGCAATTCCAGACTTATAGGAACTGTATTCTCAGAGCTGTTTAAGTCAGATCAGATTTTCCTGTGGGTGCTGCTGCATGCATTTATCTGGCTCTTACACCACTTCTCAAGCTTGCTTAGCCCATAAGAAAATTAAAATGTTTTAGTAATAGCCCACAGATCTAAATAGGCCTAAAACCCACATCCTAGAAGCAGTAAGTCACTTGGCACAGAAAGAAAAAGCTGCTGTGGCACTCTTAACCCTATCTACAGACACCGCACTTAGGGCTATTTGGAAGTGAAAAATATGTTTCTGAAAGCAAGATTCCTCAAGTTTCAGTGAGTAGAGCAGTCATCGGAGGGTTTCACTGAAGTGCAGTTCTGCTTCATTAGGCTTAGGACGGAGCCTCCAGCTGCATCTTTAGTAAGCTCCCAGGAAATGCTGTGTGCTGGTCCTTAGACAGCAATTTGCAGGGGAGATTAACTAGTCATACGATTTCAGTCTCCACAGACCCGTACTCCTTAAATTTACTATAACAGCCTGTCATCCCCCCTTCCCTTTAGGTTTCCCATGTTCAGACTAAGCATAAAGGCCCTGCTTCACCTACTAAAGCTGTTTCCAGTTAGCTTTAGGAGAAAAAAAGTTCACCTTCCTGTGAATCATGTCATACTAGGCCTAAAACATTCTGTAATTATTTATTCTCATAGCTTTGCGGGTCCAGCCCAAGTCTTTCTGCACGCTTGGCAAACACTCTACTATTAGGGCTTTTGGTTTGAAAAGCTGTGCCTTCGTTAAATGGGATCACCAGGGAAATTCGGAATGTTGTAAAAGAGTAAAACAAGTTCTGGTGGTCGTGCCTGTGGGCCTAACTGACCAACCTGGGCAACACACTGACCACATACATGGAGTTCCTAGTCCTCGATGCTTTCAAGCCAGGATCTGCCATGCTCTTGGAGGTGTTCCAGTGCCCAAGGCTCCTCTGCATCTCTCCAGTGATTCTGTCTCCACTCCCATACTAACAAAGTCTTTGACATTGACACAGGCTGTTTATTTTCTCTTGGCTAAATTCTACCTGAAACAACTTGTATTTTTCAGGAAACTACTTTGTACAGATACTGCGATAAGTTTATAGAGGCACCGAAACAAGCCTGAGCGAGCGCATGGCTGGAGTTCATGGCTTGATAGGCATGTACTTTTGCCAAATTCTTTCCCCAGAGTAAATGACATTTCACACGTGTTATCACTTACTATACTTACAGAAAGCTAGCTGGGAGCTGAAGACATTTGCTTTCTTGGTAACTCTCGTTCCAAAGCCTGCATTGTTCCAGTGTTCCAGCTGAGGGCCTTTGGCCATCAGTCTCACTTTGACTCCATCACTGCTCCCCCTCCACTCCCCTACTCTGAGTTCTGTAGGCTTCACCTAGCATCACACCTCCTGCTTAATTACAAGTTTTGATGTACGTTAAAAACATATGCCATTATAGAATATAAACTCATTAAACCGTAGGAAAACCTGCTGGCCTAATGTGGTTGAAAGAGTTGGATTTTCATATTTGGCTGGATTAGTTTATATGATGTATGATGAAGAGTGAAGAAAGCAGTGGCCACAGGCCTCACTTCTGTTTCAGCTGTAGACCCTCTACTGGCCAGTTACTGGATAAATGCCCTAGGTTCACTGGTGACATGTCCTAGGACACAATCTCGGAAGCCCAACTGTTCCAGGACATGAGTCTGTCACTTTGTTCTGCTGTGGTTTTGGTTTCTCTGCCATTACCATTTGTCATGTCCACCAGAGACACAAAGCTCTATCCAGTCTTTAACCTCAAGAAGTACAAGAGAAAAATGAGCTTCCTGCTTGTAAATTAATTCATATGGTGTAGTTACCTAGTATACTAGACATCTGACCATCACAGACAATAAACAGAAAGGAAATAGGTAAAAAAGATAGATAAAGGGATTTCTTTGAAAGATTTGGATCGCATGATGATAGTAGCTGTCAAGTCTAACACCTGCAGGTTGTAGCTAAGGCCTGAAGGCTGTGTCTTGATAGAGTTTCTCCCTTTTGAGGTCAGTTCTTTTCAGATTTTCAACTGATTAAATGTGACTGTACTGGATTGTTTTGTGTGTCAACTTGACACAGGCTGGAGTTATCACAGAGAAGGGAGCTTTAGTTGGGAAAGTGCCTCCATGAGACCCAGCTGTGGGGCATTTTCTCAACTAGTGATCAAGGGGGTAGGGCCCCTTGTGGGTGGTACCATCCCTGGGCTGGAACTCTTGGGTTCTATAAGAGAGAGCAGGCTGAGTAAGCCAGGGAAAGCAAGCCAGTAAGGAACATCTCTCCATGGCCTCTGCATCAGCTCCTGCTTCCTGACCTGCTTGAGTTCCAGTCCTGACTTCCTCTGGTGATCAACAGCAATGTGGAAGTAAGCTAAATAAACCCTTTCCTCCCCAACTTGCTTCTTGGTCATGATGCTTGTGCAGGAATAGAAACCCTGACTAAAACAAAATTGGTACCAGCATAGTGGGGAATTCCTGTGACAACCTAACCATGTTTTGGGGAGAACTGTGGAAGGACTTTGGAACTTTGAGCTAGAAGAGCCACTAGTTGTTAAGAACTCTGTGGGATGTTGTGTAGGAGCTTGGAAGATCATGTTGAAAACAGTGCAGAGATGGAGGCCTGGCTTGTGAAATTTCAGAGGGAAGATTAAAGACTCTTATCAGGGCCATGTTGTTTTGATTGTGAAGATTCTGTGGTTTTGGTTAGCTGGGGCTGAAGTATCAGCTGTGATTAACGAGATACCAGAACTACTGAAGCAAAAACTTTGCATTACTGGGACTATTGATGCTGGTTAGCTGGAGCTAAGAAATTAGCGGTGATTAAGAAGAGACCAGCATCACTGAGGTGACATCTTCTGAGAAGTGTTTTCTGAGGGCACAAAGAGGCTGTGTTCCAGAGATGGCCAAGGTTGTACCTTGTGCTGCAGCAGGACTTGGTAATGTGTAAGAGTCACCCAGGTGGTACTGGTTTTGAAGGCATGAAGAGGTCATGAAGAGCAGCTGAGGCTCAGCACAGTGAGAGGCTATGGGAGGCCGTTGGTAAAGGTATAGACTCAGTTGCAATTGATGGCCCAGGACTGAAGGGGTCATGCAAAGGAGTTGAGGCTTGGCACCATGAAGAGAGCCTATGAGAGGCTATTGGTGAAGCCTAGTTACAGCAGAAGACAGTGTTTTAGAGATGCCAGTACCATGAATGACCACCAAAAACAGCAGAAACAGTGGAGTACAGGCATCTGGAGTCTAGAAGACAAGGTGTGTGCTACAAAGGGCAGAGCTGGAGAAGTGATCCAAGCCCTTGGAGGAATCCAGAAGATCATGAGTGGATCCCAGACATTGGATGGTTGGAGTTTGATTTTTGCTTTTGATTGTGACTGTGCCCTGATATTTTTCCCTCTTGAAGGAAGAATGTATTTTAGTGGAGTCTACAGTTAAGAGACCTTGAATTTTAAAAGATATTGGACATTTTAAATAGATTGAACTTTTAATATGTAAAGACTGTGGGACTTTAGATCTTGGGGATGAATAAGAAAGTAAGGGTTGAGGCTTAATAGTGATGTGTTTGTGTGTCAAGTTGACAAGGGTCAATTGTGCTGGCTGGTTTTGTGTGTCAACTTGACACAGGCTGGAGTTATCATAGAGAAGGGAGCTTCAGTTGGGGAAGTGCCTCCATGATATCCAGCTGTGGGGCATTTTCTCAATTAAGTGATCAAAGGGGTAGGGCCCCTTGTAGGTGGTGCCATCCCTGGGCTGGAAGTCTTGGGTTCTATAAGAGATCAGGCTGAGCAAGCCAGGGGAAGCAAGCCAGTAAGAAACATCTCTCCATGGTCCCTGCCTCAGCTCCTGCTTTCTGACCTGCTTGAGTTCCAGTCCTGACTTCCTCTGGTGATCAACAGCAATGTAGAAGTAAGCTGAATAAACCCTTTCCTCCCCAACTTGCTTCTTGGTCATGATGTTTGTGCAGGAATAGAAACCCTGACTAAGACAGTGACCCAGTCACACAAGAAAAGTTGATTTTTCTTACTCTTACCATTTAAGCTTACTGATCAAAATGTTCATCTCATCAAAATTGTTGTTACAAAAGTATCAAGAATAATATTTGTCTACTTATCTAGGGACAAGCTAAATGGACATGCAAATCAACCACTACTACAAGAACAGGTGAAAACAGAGTTCACATTGTATTTCAAAGTCATATGGAACAGTGTCACATGCATGAGAATTATCTTGAGACTTCTGGGGACTGATCTGACCCTGTGGCTAGAAACTTTCATCCTTGGTATCTTCCCAACCCATATTCCATACTCTGTGTTGATATAGCTGGAAAAATAAAGCTTTATCATCTGCGTTGGACAGGGACCTGTGGAAGAGGAAGAAGAGGCCATAAATCTGTTATTAGGGAGGAATTTATGTTTCAAAGACATGTTCAATTCAGAATTACTAGAGTCATCTAAAAATCGTGAAGTTGATAATTCATGGGATCATCTATATAAAACAATGTTCGGAGACATGTTTGGTCTACATAAACATGCTGTACTTAACTCCTAACAATGTCTGATTTCCTTTATGTTAGAAATTAGTGGCACATTCATGTATCTCTGAAAGGTCCAGCTGTTGTCCCACACTCACTTCATTTGTGATTTTTGCCAGTGAAGAAGTATTTAATCTTAAAAAATATATAAACTTGAAACTTGCATGGATGGAGAGCATGGCCAGGTTGTATAATGCAAATCAAAACTTTGGACTCTTTTAGCCTATACAAACAAAGAATGGGAATTGACATTCAGCCTAAAACAAAATCATCACATGCTGCTCTTAGGATATGCTCTATGAGATTTTCAGAATGAGATCATTGTGTTCAAAATGTCACTACATTGCATATGCTTCATTTTTTGTGAAGTGCCATAGAGATAACCTTGTTTTGTAATATAAATGATGTTATTAGG
This sequence comes from Mastomys coucha, assembly GCF_008632895.1. Taxonomy (NCBI): domain Eukaryota; kingdom Metazoa; phylum Chordata; class Mammalia; order Rodentia; family Muridae; genus Mastomys; species Mastomys coucha. Next base: position 11,512,700 of record NW_022196898.1, read on the forward strand.
CTATGGACCATTGAAGTCTATGTATCTCATATTTTTAGAAGAGTAAAATTTATCCTTAAGGATAGAGTATATCTCATAGGGAAGCTTAAAGTAGAGTCTTATTAATGAAGTTATGTGGATTTATTCTGTTTTGAAAAATGAACATTTTTTTCCTTCATAGAAGATTGGTCAGTTATGACAAAGTGAACTGATATTTATGACTTGACTAATCTGTATAATTACAATGCTCACACCCTTAGGCAGAAAGACAGACAGAAGAACTACAGTGGGAAGAGAAAAATCAAAAATAAGCATTGTGTAAATACTTGAGCACCAGACATTCAAGATGGACCCAAAAGTGTAGTATCCCAGGTGGTAGAGGGAATTCCCTTTCTGTCCTCTCTCAACCTATGACCTTCCTTTTCCCTCCTTTTTTAATACTTAGGTTACTTATTTTATGTGTATGGGTGTTTTGCCTACATGTATATCTGTGTGCCACATGTGTGCCTGAACCAGAAAATGTCAGATTCCCTGGTAATGGAGTTATAGACAGTTGAGAGCTAGCATGTGGGTACTGGGAATTGAACCAACATCCTCTGAAAAAGAAGCCAGGGCTCCTAATTACTGATCCATCTCTCTAGACTAGCCTTCCTATTCGAGTCCCACCTTCTTGTTAAATCTTGATTATTTCTAAAGTGTAGGTATGGCTGCTGGTGCCCCTGTGCTGCACTCACCAACAGCTCCTCTGCCATTGCCAGAGACCAGCTGAGTCAGTAGCACCTCAAACCAGGCTCCTGGGAAGATGTCATGCATGGATGCCATGAGAGCTAATCCCTCAACCACTGAAAAATATGAAATAAAATGTATAGCAAATTTAAATTAGTTTATACTTAAATTACATATGAAATATAAGCTTTAAGTGTTACTCAGTGGCTATCATTCTGCATGTAGTATTGAACATTTTTGTGTGGTACTCTAAGCACCAGTGGCTGCCTTTGATAGCACACAAAAACTTGGTCTTCATAGTTTATGTCTTCCAGTGACAGAGGCATGGATCTCGTAGCCTTTGTCTGTACTAAATTATCTGAAAAGAAATCAGCAGGAACTTCAAGAATGCTGGATTATGGCTGAAGCTGTATATCAGTAGTGCATGGCTGGCTTCACCTGGCTTTCATATATTAGAGCAGAAGAATGAATTGAAAAGGAAAATGAGCCAGGCAGTGATGGCACATGCCTTTAGTCCCAGCACTTGAGAGGCAGAGGCAGGCAGATTTCTGAATTTGAAGCCAGCCTGATCTACAGAGTGAGTTCCAGGACAGCCAGGACTACTCAGAGAAACCTGGTCTCAGAAAAACAAAAACAAAAAACAAACAAAAAAAGAAAAAAAAGAAAGAAAGAAAAGGAAAATGATGTCTGAGAACTTTCAGGAGTAAAGCTAATTGTACAATCCTTAAAGGTCAATGTCTGGTCCAATGCAGTGATGAGAAATGTAGTAACAAACTTTTTCAACTCACAAAACAGTTCAAACTGTAGCAGTGGGTCCACAGAAGCCTCTCCCAGAGCAGTCCCTTTTGTCCACAGCAGATGGGAGCAAGTCCCACTCACATCAGCAGGGGGGCACTTCTAACAGATTGTGTGCACAGATTGACGGTGGGAATACAGTGCAAAATCTGCATGATCAAGAATTCATCAGCCTTGCTAGTTGAGGAGGAGGTATGTAGAATTTTGAAACTGTTTCCAGAAGTGAAGGATATGAAAGATGTATTAGTTTGCTTTTGGTTGTTGGGACAAAATGTTTGAGAAAAACAAGTAAAGGGGGAGGGGAGGAATTTGGTGTGTGGTTTCAGAGGTTTCTGTTCAGTTCATGGTGGACTGAATCCATTGCTGTGGACCCCAGGGGACTTGGTAGAAAACATAGCAGAAAGTTGCTCACCTCCTGGTATCTGGGAAGCAGAGACCAAAAGGAAGGCTAAGGACAAGATATATTCTTATATAGTCACATATTCTTATATGTTTTATATCTTCATATATATAAAGGAACAATCCCAGGGACCTGCTGTCTGCTATTGGTCTCCCCACCATGGCCAACACAATATGACATCATCAGTGGACTAACCTACCGATGAAGTGACAATATCATCATCCAATTATCTCTCAATGGTTTTGTCAATGGGAGGGGAGGGGAGGGGGAGGGAAGAAGGGGGAAGGGAGGGGAGGGGAGGAGAGGGGAGAAGAGGCTTTGCTATTGGTACTGCTGAGAAAGCTTCCTCTCAGCGTTGTCTCCTTGGTGCCCATGGTGCCTCTGGAGCTGGGCTGCCATTCATGTCTTCAAAACAAAGCGACTTCCTCCTAGTTCTGGAAACCCAGAGGTCAGTGCCAAAGCCACAACAGCGTGGGCTGAGTGGGAAAGCAGAAGTGCTTGGCAGTGTATTCCTGAGCCATTGGTAGGTGTTATTCCAGGCATGGTGGCTCCTCTGTGCCCTTCCAAGCTGCAGTCTCAAGGAAAGCACTTTCATCAGGATCCCCTATGAGTGTGTCAGCCCCAGGGACTAAACACATAGAAAAAAATTCACAATTCACGAGAGTGGATCGTGCAGCAAATAAAAGTCGTCATTTCTTCTGTGAGATACCAACTCCCCAGCAACCTTGATCACTTTCCAGAATCACTCACAGACTGTACAAACCAGTGCTGATACGGATAGAATCCTGTACAGACTGCAGAATCGGAAGGTAATGAGCCGAATCACTCCTCACGCGCTTGATATTTATTCATAGTCACAATATGAACAGTGAGAGGGTGAGTATTCATAAGTCTGACCCCCAGCTCGACTGCTTGCTTATTGAAAGGCAGGCTGGATCTTATTCAGGATTATTGGTGGGAAAGTGGCATTAGTACAGTGCCTGGCACATAGACACTTTGAGAGCAACAGAAAGAAGCCTGGGAAAAGACTGTGCATAATTATTGGAAAGTGCCTGTTCTGACTGCAGACAAACTGCCGGGTGTGCTTAATGTCCTGTTTGCCACATTAGTCCTTTCCGAGTCTGTTCATATTGAATAAAGTGCAAAATGTCAAGGAAGAATGACACTGTACATTCTGTAAACCCTTCAGCAGAAGGACCAGCAATTAATTAAATCTCAAAAGTAACCAGCTAAAAATTACAACTGAATTTATACTAATAATCATGTTTTCAAAGCACCCTTTCTTCTTCACATCCTATAACTCTAATTCACATTAAATGCATTATATAAAATCATCCTATATTAAAGATGAGTGGATAGTTTTAATTTTCTAATAGATTAAATATGTTCTAACTTTTGCATAAATGTAGAAGTAAAAAAAATGTTTATCTGCAGTACTGGGAATGAAACCCAGAGCCTCAGGCATATTAGGCAAGCACTTCCCCAGTTAACTATATCCTGAGGCCAAATATTTTGTTCATCTACAATTTTGCGTGTCAAAAGGAACTTTTGTGCAACAATAATCATTCCCTTCTATAATATTAGATATAATTCTAAAGCCAATTATAATTTTTATTTCTTAAATGAAGCCTATATTTAAGAAAATTATTACAGGTACTCTATCATGTTAAATTTCAAGTAATTAATGTATATATGTATATATGTGTATATATATATACATATATATATAAAATCAGAATTTGTCATACTCAATTACAAGAGTAACACTTATTAATATAATATGTGTATGTATATGCACATATATGGGTTTTGTTATTCAGTGATAAGAGTATAGTATCTCTTTTCTTGGAATTGTTCACAAAATTAGCTTTATTTTGATACATTGATTCATTTTCTATTAATTACATTACTTTTAATTTACAGGTTGTACTACTATTGGTATCTGAGGCTCAAAATTTTAGAATATATGGTGAAAACAGGGCAACAAATCTTTAAAGTCTGATAGCTCACAGTTTCACATCTTAGATTTTCCTTCTAAAGACAGTGGGTTACCTTTATAAGTAAAAGGAATCTGGAAGAGATGTGAACTTCTGATTAAATATTTAATTTTTCAAGACTTATTATATTCTGATCTGCAGAGAAGATGGGTCCGAAGCTCCTTTAATTAGTTGAAAGTGGAAAGTTAATTACGTATAATTATAACTGCTTCAGGATAGGACTGTCATAGTATTCACAGTGCTGATATGTGGCTAATTTTGCCAATGACATTTCAAGAAAGGTTTTGTGCTAATGTTTCTGATGACACTAACCTACCTCTACAATCAAAGTGTGTGTGTGTGTGTGTGTGTGTGTGTATAACTTAAAATAATTGTTCTACTTGATTTTTCAAATTTCACTTTCTTATTGTTTGAAAGTTATATGTGTGCTGGCTAGATTTTTGTCAATTTGTCACAAGCTAGAATCACTTGAGAAGAAGGAATCTAAACTGAGAAACTGCCTCCATAAGATCAGTCTGTACGTAAGCCTGTAGGACATTCTCCTAATTAGTGGTTGAAGAGGGATGGCCCAGCCCATTGTGGGTAGTCCCACCCCAGACCCAGTGGTCCTTTGATCTATAAGACTGAAAAAGCAATGAGAAACAAGGCAATAAGCAGCATACCTCCTTGACCTCTGTACCAGTTTCTGCCTCCAGGATCTTGTCCTTATTGGATTTTTTAATCTTGACTGCCTTTGATGACTATGATACCTATTCCTGGGTGTCAACATGACTACATCTGGAATTAACTACAATCTAGAAATGGAGGGAATACCTGTAAAAGTTCACTTTTGTTTGGTTTGACGTAAGTGAATCCACTTCTACTCCAGACCTTTGAGGTAGAAAGGACCTTGATAATATACATAAAATTTTACCTTCTTTCTCCATTCCTCCCCAAAGGGACCTATGGCCTTTTAAAAGGATGACTGAACAATGGGGGAAAGGAAATAGTGAGACATTCCAGGGGCCTATTGGGTACTGGTTCTGAGTACATGCTGATTCTGGGGGATTTTAAGAAACATTTCGGACCTCAAGCTAAATTAAAGCTTATGGAGGTCAGGTGATTAATGGAGTTTTGACTGAAGTCTGATTCACAGTATGTCCTGTGGGTCCCTGAACTCATCCTGTGGTTATTTCCCCAGTCCCAGAATGTATAATTTGGAAAGATATACTTAGAAGTTGGCTGAAATCTCACAATGGTTCCCTAACATGTGGAGTAAGGGCTATTATGTTTGGAAAGTCTAAATCAAAACCATTAAAGATGCCTTTACCAAGGAAAATAGTGAATCAAAGACAGTATCGAATTCCTGGAGGAATTGTAGAAATTAGTGCCTCCATCAGAGACTTGAGAGATTCACAGGTGGGTTGGGGTGGTCCCACCATATCTCTATTTAATTCTCCTACCAGTAGAGAAAACAGATGGATCATGGAGTATGACAGTTGGTTATTGAAACTCAATCAAGTAGTAACTCCAATTGCAGCTGTTGTAACAGATATAGTGTCCTTATTTAAACAAATTAACACATCTTCTGGTACATGATATGCAGCATATGATTTAACAAATGTCCATTTCTCAGTACCTGTCCATAAGGACCACCAGAGCAATTTGCTTTAGTTGGAAAGGCCAGCAGTATACCTTTACAGTTTTACTTCAAGGATATTAACTCTCCAGTCCTGTGTGATAACTTCATTAGAATGGATCTTGATTGTCTGTCTCTTCACAAACTATCACATTGCTGTACCATATTGATGACACAATGCTGATTGGACCAAGTGAGCAGGAGGAAGCAACCACTTTGAACTCATTGGTAACCCATATTCACATCAAAGATGGGAAATAAATCCAACAAAAATTCAAGGACCTCCTAACCCAGTGAAATTCTTAGGAGTTCAGTGATATAGGACGTGCAGAGGTATTCCTTCTAAGGTGAAGGATAAGTTATTCTATCTGTACTCTCCCACCACCAAGAAAGAAGCACAATGCTTAGTGGCACTATATGGAATCTGGAGACAGCACATGCCTCATATGTATATGCTACTGCCTCCTATACACCAAGTAACTTGGAAATCTGCTAGCTTGGTGTGGGGCCTGGAATAGAAGAAGGCTTTTCAATGGGTTTAGGCTGTGCAACTACTCGGAATGCATGATCCAGCAGATCCAATGTTACTTGAAGTGTAACAGATGCTGTTTGGAGCCTTTGGTACACACCTATAGGTGAGTCACAGAAGAGACCTATAGGATTTTGGAACAAGGCTCTTCCATATTCTGTAGGAACTTTTAGGGACAGCTTTTGGGTTGTAACTGGGCCATCATAGAAACTTAACATTTGACAATTGGCCCCCAAGCTACCCATCATGAGCTAGATGTTATCTGACCCATCAATTCATAAAGTAGGATGTTCACAGCAACAATCTATTATCAAATGTAAATGGTATATACATGATCAGGTCCAAGCAGGTCCTGAAGGCTCAAGCAAGTTACATGAAGAAGTTGCTCAAATGCCTTATAGTTTCTACTTCTGTTACAATGTTGTCTGGTGTCAAGCATGCACTTATAGCCTCATGGAGTTTTCCCTGTGATCAGTTGACTGAGAAAGAGAAGACTAAAACATGGTTTATTGGTGGCTCTGGAAATTATGCAGGGTCCACCAAGAAGTGAATAGCTACCACATTATAACCCCTTCCTGGGAAACCCCTGAAAATAAATGGATGAAGGGAGATGTTCACAGTAAGCGGAACTTCAGGCAATACCCATGGTCATACACTTTGGGAGGAGAAATGTACAAATGCATGATTGTTCAGTGATTCCTGACCTATAGCATATGAATTGATGTTCAGGGACTTGAAAAGAAAATAATGAAAAACATGGTGAGAAAGGCATATACGGGCAAAATATATGGGTACATCTCTCCAAATGGTCAAAGGATGTAAAGATGCTTGTGTCCCATGTAAATGCTCATTAATAGGTGATTCCAGCTGGGGAAGAGCCCAGTAATTAAGTAGATAAGATAACCCATTCTATGGATAGTCTCTTTCCTTAGCCATTCTTGTCATTGCTGACTGGGTCCATGTACAAAGTGTCCATGGTAGCAGAGATGGGATGGTTATGAATGGGCTTGACAACTTGGACTTCTGCTCACCAAGGGTGACCTGGATTCAGCTACAGCTGAGTGCCAGATCTGCCAACAGCTGAGACCACCATTGTACCCCAGATATGGCACCATTCTCCAGGGTGACCAGCCATCAATCTGTTGGTAGGTTGACTACATTAGACCACTTCCTGCTTAGAAAGAACAATGCTTTGTCCTTACTGGAGTAAATAAATGTTTTGTTTATGGTTTTTCCTTTCCTGTCCAAAATGCTTCTGTCAAACCATCATGCACTGACTTACAGAATGCCTTATCCACCATCATGGTATTTCACACATTATTGCTTCTGACCAAGGAATTCGCTCCACAGCCAGAGAAGTACAACAGCAGGCCCATGATCATGGATGGGACCCACTGGTGTTACCGTGTTCCCCACCATTCTGAAGCAGCTTCCCTGATAGAAAGATGGAATGGCCTTTTGAAGACAGTTATAAGACTAATTAGGTGGTAGCAGCCTGTAGAGCTAGAGCAGGGTTCTCCAGAAGGAAGTATATAGTTTGAATCAGCAACCAATATACTTTATAGTTTCTCCCATAGCCAGAATCATGGGTGCAGGAATCAAGGGGCGGAAAGAGGAATAGTTCTGTGCACTTTAACCCCTTATGATCTGCTAGGAAAGTTTTCCCTTCCTGTTTTCAAAACCTTAGGTTCTGGTGGTCTAGAGGTTTTAGCTCCATAGAGAGGAGTTCTCATGCCAGGAGCTACCACAAATATCCCATTGAACTGGAAACTTTGGCTTCCCCCTGGTCACTTTAGGATTTTAATGACCTTAAACCAACATACTAATAAAAAAATAGCAGTATTATGGGGGGGGGATCATTGATCCAGATACTATTTCCAAAATGGAAGTAAGAAAGATTATGTCTGAAGTGTAGGGGTACCTTTAGGGCATCTCTTGGTGCTACCATGAAACTACAACAGCCTAATCCAGGCTAAATGACAAAGGGCACAGACCTATCAGGAATTAAATTATGGGCAGAAGAAAAACTGAATGAGTAATAAAAGAAGATAGTTATAAATATCAGCTAAAGCCACAAGACCAGTTACAGAAATGAGGATTATAGTTGGCATGAGTATTTCTCCAATTCCTTCCCTATATCTCACCACTATTCTCTTTACTGTCACATGTTCTCTCTTTAAAATAGATAGGCAGATGATAGATGATAGATAGATAGATAGATAGATAGATAGATAGATAGATAGATAGATAGAACCATGAAGTCTACACAGTGCTGCCAATATGTGTATAGGTATAGGCTGTCTTTTAATAATTACTTTTCTTTCCTAGTAGGTAACATAGCACTGTAGTATGTATGTACATTCTGCAATACAGTTTTACTATCTAGTTCTGGAAAGTAATTAAGAGCAATGGCATTACAGGCCCTCCCTGAACCTAAATGAGTCTGAGTAGCCAGTGTTATAATGTAGCTACAACTTCACTTTTGTATTATTTTATTTTATTTTCAAGCTACATTTCTATGTTGTTTTACCAAATAAAGATATGAAAATTTATTTTTAATGAGATAATGTTGCAAATTATGGTCAACTAATATCTTTTCACCAAATACTTCAAGCATTAAAAAATGAGAACCTTTACTAAAATGAACAGAAATATCACAAATAGTAGCTGCCCATAATATTAAACAAAGTAGACTTTTCAGAGTAGATTCTCAAAAGCATATCATTTTAATTTCCCACTAGAGAGAAAACTAACAAGTGTGCATTTCTTTTTTAAAATGGATCAACATAACATTGTATTCCTGGTAATTTAAGTATACAAAACTAATAGTAAATGAATGATGCATGTCTAGAAAATACTATGATTTATATAATCCATGGCCACTGGACTTGGGATGATATAAAAACCTAGATCTAAACTTTGACCTAGACTTAGGTGCTGATCTTGAGTGAGGTTTGGATCTAGGTAGTTCTTTTCCTTGATTCCTTTCCTTATTTTGAGCCTGACTTATAATGTTTTGGACTCTGTTTTATATGTGCCTCTTGTTTATAAGTGCCCTCTTTCTTGGGGGTTTGAATCTGTCCTTGGCAGAATGGCTTTGGCTATGCTGTAGTCTTCTAGTTGGTCTATTTATAGGATAGCAGGATCTGATCTCTTATTGTTGTAATCAAAAGAGTGACTCCTTAATCTCCTCCTTTCATAACTTCAGCTGTGAGATATCCTATATCAGTCATAACCATCATATTGTGAAGAGCTGTATACATTCCTCCCTTCCTTGGCTTTCACTTGATGTGGCCTCCTGATCCCCTTGTGGGAACTAAATTTCAATTTGATGCTCCAAAATCCATTTTCTGTCCACATTATGCAAAACATCTTCAGCATGCCAAGCATCCTCAAACTGAACACATGTGAGTCCTCTTGGATGATGAGTGTAGAAATCAAGTGAAACATAAGCATCTACTAATGGACCAGAGTGACCAAATTCACACAATGTAAATTTTCAAACCTGGTGTGGACTGCCATGTTCCTGAATAACAGAGACATAGTGGGGGTGGAGGGTGGGGTGACAGGTAGTTGGATATGTCAGTGGCAGAAGTCTGGGTTAGGGCACTATCAGGTTCGGCAAACCTTCCAAGGATCCTACAGTGGCTCACATTCACTCCTAAATAGATAGTTCTTCAAAAAAGAAATACAAATGGCAGTAGTATTTTTATTTTTATTTATTTATTGGATATTTTCCTTATTTACATTTCAAATGTTATCCCCTTTCCCAGTCCCTCCATGAAACCTCCTATCCCACCCCCTCCACTGCTTCTATGAGGGTGTTCCTCCACCCATCCACCTACTCTTGCCTCCCCACTTGCAAACTCCCCTACACTGGGGCATTGAGCCTTCATAGGACCAAGGGCCTCTCCTCCCATTGATGCAAGACAAGGCCATCCTCTGCTACACATGCAGCTGGAGCCATGGGTCCTTCCATGTGTACTCCTTGGTTGGTAGTTTAGTCCCTGGGAGCTCTGGGGGGGAATCTGGTTGGTTTATATTATTGTTCCTCCTATGAGGTTGCAAACCCCTTCAGCTCCATCAGTCCTTTCTCTAACTCCTCCATTGGGGACCCCATTGGGGACCCTGTGCCCAGTCCAATGGTTGGCTGCTAGCATACACCTCTGTATTTGTCAGGCTCTGGCAGAGCCTCTCAAGGGACAGCTATATCAGACTCCTGTCAGCATGCACTTCTTGGCATCCACAATAGTGTCTGGGTTTGGTGACTGTATATGGGATGGATCCCCAGGTCGGACAGGGCAGTCTTTGGATGGCCTTTCCTTCAGTCTCCACATTTTGTCACCTTATTTGCTCCTCTATTTTGTTCCCCTTTCTAAGAAGGACATGAGCACCCACACTTTGGTCTTCCTTCTTGAGCTTCATGTGGTCTGTGAATTGTATCTTGGGTATTCCAAGCATTTGAGCTAATATCCACTTATCAGTGAGTGCATAGCATGTGTTCTTTTGTGATTGGGTTACTTCACTCAAGATGATATTTTCTAAAGAGCAATTCTAAAATTCATTTGGAATAACAAAAAACCCAGGATAGCAAAAAACTGTTCTCAACAATAAAAGAACCATCCCTGACCTTAAGCTGTACTATAGAACAATAGGGATAAAAACTGTATAGTATTGGTACAGAGATAGGCAGGTAGATGGATGGAATAGAAATTAAAACCCAGAAATGAACCCACAGACTTATGGTCACTTGGTCTTTGACAGAGGAGCTAAAACCATCCAGTGATAAAAAGACAGCATTTTAAACAAATGATGCTGGTTCAACTGGAGGTCAGCATGTAGAAGAATGCGAATTGACCCATTCTTATCTACTTGTTCAAAGCTCAAGTCCAAGTGGGTCAAGGACCTCCACATAAATCCAGATACACTTAAACTAATAGAGGAGAAAGTGGGGAAGAACCTTGAATACATGGGCACAAGGGAAAATTTCCTGAACAGAATACCAATGGCTTAAGCTTTGAGATCAAGAATCAACAAATGAGATCTCATAAAATTACAAAGCTTCTGGAAGGCAAAGGACACTGTCAATAGGACAAAATGGCAACCAACAGATTGGGAAAAGATGTTTATCAATCCTACATCCAATAGAGGGCTAATATCCAATATATACAAAGAACTCAAGAAGTTAGACTCCAGAGAATCAAATAACCCTATTAAGAAATAGGCTACAGAGCTAAACAGAGAATTCTCAACTGAGGAATATGAATGGCTGAGAGCACCTAATGAAATGTTCAACATCCTTAGTCATCAGGGAATTGCAATCAAAACAACCCTAAGATTCCAGCTCACACCAATTAGAATGGCTAAGACTAAAAATTCAGGTGACAACAGATGCTGTTGAGGATGTGGAGAAAGAGGAACACTCCTACATTGTTGGTGGGATTGCAAGCTGATACAATCACTCTGGGAATCAGTTTGGCAATTCCTCAGAAAATTGGACATAATATTACCTGAGGATCCATTATCCTACTCCTGGGCATATAACCAAAAGATTCTCCAATATATAACAAATATATAACAAGGAAACATGCTCCACTATGTTCATAGAAGCCTTATATATAATAACCAGAGGCTGGATGTTCTTCAACAGAGGAATGAATACCAAAAATGTGGTACATTTACACAATGGAGTGTTATCAGTTATTAAAAACAATGAACTCATGAAATTCTTAGGCAAATGGATGGAGCAGTAATAATTTTAAAGTATTTTTTATATGCTCTACATTCCTGCACTCAGGATCCAGATGTAAGGGGATCTCCATGGGTTCGAGGCCAGCCTGATCTACAGGGTTCCAAGACAGCCAGGGCTGCTATACATAGAAACCTTGTCTTGACAAACACACAAACAAACAATGTTGTACATCCTTAGCCATCATAGAAATGCAAATTAGAATCAGTTTGGGATAATATAGGTATATAATCTCAAGAAAGAGGAACATTTATCCTTTATTGATAGAAATGCAAACTGGTGCAACTATTGTAGAAATCAGTGTGGAATCCCTCTCCTCTCTACTCTATCCTAAAGCTAAAAATAGAACCTGATATATTACTCTTCGGCATTTACCCAAAGGACTCTACATCCTACCACAGAGATAATTCTCATGCTTTATTTCCAATAGCAAGGAAAGGGAAATAACCTAGATGGCCATCAACTGATGAATAGATAATGAAGATATTTACTTATGATTTACCACTGACCTCTAGTAAACTTAAATTCCTTCCTTATCATTGCCTCCATCTTTCATATGCAGCAATTTTATATTTGTAAAAGCATTAAAGAGATAAAATTATACAAAGGCTCCCTTATCGTATGTTTACAATCTTAAGAACCATCCTATGGGCTTCTGTGGGCACCCAATCAGATTGCTGCAAGACTACACAACTACTTCCAACAGTTCCTGTGGGGAATTTACAAATCAGGAAGGTACTGGAAACACAAAATACATTGTCTCCACTGAAACAAAGCAGCAAGGCAGGAAAGCCCAGCACATTCCCAGTCTTCACACTCCAGTGGTCAGACCTTGGTGTTCCCACACTGGTTGCACTCAGTGGTGACACTTCAGACTGCTCTCTGCTCCCTCCTTCCTTTGCTGCCTTCTGCTCTAGGTCACTTATATTTTGTGTCCATTTCTACACTCCTCTCATGAGATTTCAGATATTGATTCTATACTAATGATTTCTAGGTTTCCCTTTCTTTGGATCGGACTTCTACACATAAATGATTTCCTTCCCCACCTGTCTACCTAAGCCTCACCAGACTGAACTCACATATGAGTCTAAATTTGAACATATCTGCAGGAAGATGGAGCATGGGGAGCCAGTAAGGTTCTGGGTGGCGTCAGGGGGCAGAGGTTGAAGAGTAGTGGTACCAGTGAGGGATAGGGGGTTGTGCTATTGGTTGCTCTGGAAGAACAACAGATAGTTCCGTTTGTCTCCAGGGCAGCTAGGGAAGAGAGTGGGAAGACATAGTTGGAGGGTAATGGAGCCACATAATTTAGGGCATGGTAAGCCATCCAGTTTTTTAGGTGCCTGTGGCCTGTTGAGGCCATGGGAGTGTCAAAATCCAGTTGCATTTTAAAATAACTAATCTGATCACAGAAAAGCAAAGCTAGAAGTAGGGAGAAGAGCTGGAGTGGAGGGAAAAGTAGGCTGCCCGTTCAGGCAGGCTAGGTGTGGACACTCACCCACTGCTCACTGTTAAATGACTGAAATGCTTTCTGTAAGATGTTGTTACTATAAAAGTCAACAAATAAAATGGAAAGACAAGAACATTTAGTTTAATTTCCCTTTGATCTTCAGCCTTTGTGTTGCTTTGGAATATATCTTGCTATGTTTCACAACTTGGCCTTGAAACTCAGGACTCTAATGATCCTCTTGCCTCACCCTCTAGAGTAGCTGGGACTGCAGCCATGTGTGACGACTTTTGGTTGTCTACCCACTGTCTTTGTGCTGATATTTGAAGGAAAGCTGTGTTTTGTTAAAGAGATAGCTAGAGTTAGGCAGAGATTTTAAACATGGCTAATGAGAACTTTTTAAGAATTCAGAAATAAAACAAAACCACCCCATATTGTATATTTAACCTTGTTATTAATAAAGCTTATTATTCAGGGTTAATGTTATTTGTCTTATATATTACAAAGGAAAAGAAACATGCAATAAAAAAAAAACAGAAGAGAAGGTTACATTTCTCTTGAGGGGAGAAAGAAAGATGAGGTAAATGAGAAAGAAATGGAATTAAATGGGATAATGATACATAGCAAATATCAGCTAAAATGAAATTAATTAACCGAGCTTAAAAAGATGTGTGTTTGTTTGTTTGTTTGTTTGAAAAATGGGAGATGAACTGGAGAGATGGTTCAGTCAGTAAAATGTTTGGGTTGTAAACATGAAGATCCGATTTCAGTCCCCAGCCAATCTAGAGGAATCTCTCACACAAAACCATTTGAGGAAAACACTCAATATCAGCCTCTAGCCTAAAAATATTCACAGAAACACGCATAACTTACATACACACATACACACACACACACACACACACACACACACACACCACATACACATACCCTCCTACACATGTCTGTCACACACAAAACAAAAATGGAAGGCTACAACTTGTATGTGATTGTGCTGCTAGTCACATCTTGTATGTGACTGTGCTATGACATCTTGACGTAAGCTAAAGTCATCTGAGAGGAGGAGGCCTCAACTGAAAAAATACCTCCATAAAACTGGTCTGCAGGCCAACTTGTAGGGCATTTTCTTAATTAGTGACTGATGGGGGAGGGTCCAGTCCATGGTGGGTGGGGCCACCCAAGGCTGGTTGTCCTGACTTCTATAAGAGAGCAGGCTCCGCAAAGCAGAGGGAGCAGCCAGTTAACAACCCTCCTATATGGCACCAGTTCCTGTGATGGTTTGAGTTCCTGCCCTGACTTCCTTCAATGATGAACAGTGACATGGAAGTGTAAGCCAAATAAACTCTTCCCTCCCCAATTTGCTTTTGGTCATGGTGTTTTATCACAGCAACAGGAATCCTAACTACAACCTTACACCTTAGGAGAAGGAAAAAGTATATACGAAAGAAAAGGGAAAATTAATAATTATGTGGAGAGAGTGCTTCTCAGCCTTGGAGCAGACAGCCAGAGAGTTAGGCCACTGAAGACCCAAATGGCAGGTGAGAATATAAGTAACGCTTAGCTGAAGTAACTCACCCCAACATAGTGCCTTTATTTTCTGGGGAGTAGAGAGTAGTAAAAATGCCTGTGGCTTAAGGATCAAAACCACTGACATAGCTTACAGCATTCCGATGTAGTCAGTAACTGTCTCACTACAGAATGTGTTGAGATGTTAAGGACAAACATTTTAACAAAGAAGAATGATTTGAGGTTAACTGGGAAAACATGCTGACGCCTTATTCCTTGAATGGTTTCAACCTCTATGAAACAAGAACTGGGGAGGCATATGATTCCTACTTACATGTTCACTATGTATTCCTTTTCCTATTGAACATATCACAAGATAGTGCACATGTGGATATGCAGAATGGATGGATGTGCTACATCATTCTAGATAATGCTGTCATGACATGAGTAAGCACCTAGTCATGAGTTCACAACGATTTCACTGAAGTACTCTCTATGTAAAACAGAGAATGACAATGAAGCTCAAACATATTGAACCAATACACTATTAAAAGATCATATAATACTTACAATGTTATTAGTTATACTTCATATTCTTTTCAACTTAATTCTTTCAAAACAAACAGGTAAACGCATGCTAACCACAACAGCATCTACAACAGTAAGGAAGTTTGTAAATGTTCCAAGAAATTACCAAGAAAATTGTCTTATATCCTTTCTGGCCAGAGAAATGATGCTAACAGCAGGCTAGCACGAATCATCTCTAATTCTCATGATTCTAACTGCAGTGTAGGTGGGGCCTTAAATACATTTCTCACTACTGCATCTATTTTTAATATCTAATTCAGAACGAAATTCTTAACTCATTGGCTCTGACTAGGAGAAACACTAATCCTATACTGAGTGCTTCAGTTTTAACATTTCTCCAGCAATAACAAAACCTAGATCTTAAAAATCTGAGGTGTTTTCCTTCCTCAATATCCAAACTAAGTTAGCACACCAGCAATGGTGGTACACAAGTGTAGGTGAGGTGTGCTCTAAACAACAGGCAAATGGTCAATCGACTGTACAGTGAGAAGGTGCCACGAAATGGAAGCATTTCGGAGCAGCCAAACATTTCTTAGTGGTATTTAGGTGAGTTTTGTTGTTGTTGTTGTTGTTGTTGTTGTTTCTTTTTGCTGTTTTAAGAAAAATAATGCTTTGTTTTGTCTTCTTGGTAAGAGTTCATGTCTAGGTGTGAGAAATGCTCTTGTTGTAAAGTATCATTACATTGCATATATATACATAAATAATGCATATCAATAAAAATGCTTTACCTTGTAAACATTAGCCAAAAGATAAGCCATTTTTAATGACAATACAGGAAGTAGAATTATAGGAATATTACTGTTCCAGTTGTATATTCTGCTGTTAGGGGATAGAGCACATGCCTAATGTATTTGAGGCCCGAGGCATGAGTCACAGTCCTGAAAAACATAAGCCAATTCTAATTTAATATCAGGAAAGAATATTTGGCTAATAGTCAATGTTATGTTTATACAGACATTTATGAGCCAATTACAAAGCAATGTCTAGTCAAGTGAATTGTATTTTCTCCTTTTTTTTTTGTTCAGATTTCATTTGGACAAGAGTTAGAAATATGATCTGCAGTGTACCACCTCCCACACCACCCACCTGTGCTAACCTCTCCTTTCTACAGTCACTTTCTGGAAACCAGAAAAATCACTCTGTTCTCCAAGTTGGGAGCAACCAGGAGTCTATTCCTTAAAAAAAAAAAAAAAAAAAAAAAAAAAAAAAAAAAAAAAAAAAAAAAACAGATCTGGAGTTGAAGCTAGAACAAGCCACTGTAGCTCAACCTGTGTTCTTTACTGAGCATCTGGACAGTTAGGTTCCACGCAGGCTTGGCAAATTTAATGTTTCAGACTGGAAAGTTTGGTTTTCAGTGCAGAAAATAGAATAAGTATCACAGTGTGTACTGGCTGGTTTTGTGTGCCAACTTGACACAGGCTGGAGTTATCACAGAGAAGGGAGCTTCAGTTGGAGAAGTGCCTCCAAGAGACCCAGCTCTGGGGCATTTTCTCAATTAGTAATCAAGGGGGTAGGGCCCCTTGTGGGTGGTGCCATCCCTGGGCTGGAAGTCTTGGGTTCTATAAGAGAGCAGGCTGAGCAAGCCAGGGAAAGCAAGCCAGTAAGGAACATCCCTCCATGGCCTCTGCATCAGCTCCTGCTTTCTGACCTGCTTGAGTTCCAGTCCTGACTTCCCTTGGTGATCAACTGCAATGTGGAAGTAAGCTGAATAAACCCTTTCCTCCCCAACTTGCTTCTTGGTCATGATGTTTGTGCAGGAATAGAAACCCTGACTAAGACACGGTGAGAAAAGTCAATGAGCAAACCTCTGGGACCTTTAAAACTGTCTGAGAAAAGAATCATCGTAAACCCTCTTTAGTTATTTCTAGTTTAAAAAGTTCGTGTGCCTCCTGTATTGCTTACCAATACCATTCTTTTTCCTATGTGGACCTATGCTGTGGATGGACACAGAGGTTCTTGTGCTCACGGATAAGCATCAGAGAAACCAGGAATGTTAAACACACACAAAGAAAGGTATGTATAACCTGTTTTCCACCCAGAAGGCTGGGAATGGAGGTAATGATTTGCCTAGGTGACCTCTGAACTGTCTCTAGAGCCGGGCCACACCTGCCTCCTCCTCCCTTACTAATAGGACCAGAGGTGGATAGCCTAGTGACCTTTGTGCTATCTGTGTGACTGAAACCACACCGATCCCCCTCTCACCCCAGGTCATTAAGGTAATGCGTATAGTCTACTTACAGACCCATCTTTATAGAAGTGGCACATACTTTTTGTAAAGAGTTCTCATATAATTATGCCTTAAGCTTTATTGTGCACTTGGGGTTATATTATACCAGGAAAGTTTTTTTTTTTTTTCTTCCAAATGGTACAGTATTTAAAGATACTTAAAACAACCTTTTTGGTGTCATACTCTAAGAATTTGAATACCTGCTACTGAGTACTGTTGAGCTGGACTTCCTTCCTGCCTCTGGCAGATCATTACCTCTCCTGGCCAAGACTATGTACTTTGCAGAGACAATCCCCTCCCTCCCACCACACACTCTCACATTTGGGAGTCTTATAGTCTATGAAAAGCGCTGAGTGTTTTTTTTACTAATTTAAAGAATTTTAACCCAAATAAATATGATTTTTGCAATCTGAGAAAAATATCTCATACCTTCAAGGCTAATCCTAGAGAGACTGAAGCAGGCAAATTGCCAGAAGTTCAAGGCCACTTTATGCAAGAAGGAGAACTTGTCTCAAAAAAAAAGGGAAAACAAACAAACAAACAAACACAAGCATCTTGTCATGCCAGGGCTATTTATCTGAAGGAGTTTACAAATAAAGACTTTTTTCACTTCTTTTTTTTTTAGCATGGCTCCAGCTAGTTATGAGGCTGAAGTGGGTTTATTTTTTTTTCCAGTCTGCTTTTATATCACTTTAAATACATGTGAAATGATAAGATCAGTTCTGGGTCAAGGAACAAGCAAGGCAATAAAATCCTGTAAACCAATTTCTAGGGGCCAGTCAAGAAGACCAAGACAAAAGAAATGCCACATATGCTGCACCTGAGCCCCCTCTGAGCTTTGCATTAATTCAAACGTAAATGTTTTTATTCTGAACCTATTTCCTGAGTCCAAAGTCAAATTCCTGCTGCCTTGAGCTTACCTCTTTGTCTTGGCCCTTGTCATATTCCAGCCAAGTTTCTAGAAGCGGCCCCAAAAAGCTCTCCACAAGTTGTGTACCACCACAGAGAGGTGGAAGCCATCTTTTCTCAGCAGGAGAAAACATAGTTGGGCTTTATGTTTGAGCAGAATAACCACCAAGAGTTTTGAGCCACAGAGTTGGGTTTCTGAATCCCAACGGGAACATTATGCTCCTGCCACCCAATGTGGTTCACAAAAGCCACAACAGGGATTCCTGAGAAAGGAAACATTCAGCATTTCTCTTCACATCTGAGGTTTTCAGGATAACCCTGGACATATCTGGGATCTATCTAGGTGGTGCCTGTGTGAGAGCTATTTCTGCACTAGTAATTCAATTTGATGGTCATGAAAATCTTTATAGATATTTAAGATGTCCTCTTTAGTCAAAAACTTCTGAAAACTATCTCATGATCAGATTTTCATTTATAAACTAGGTCCTCAGGTTTTCAACTCTCTTCACTGGATTTGGATAGAGAGAAGCCTATGTAATCTGTCATAGAAAACTTGGGCCCTACAGAATCAATCAACCAATGGCTGTTTTAGCCAGTTACTGTACATACTGTGAATTCTCTTAAGTTTTCTACATCAGTATGTCTTTTATACACACTAAATTTTAAGAGGTATACATTTTACTTTAAACTTTAGTAGTTATACTACTTCTATTTTAAATGCTAGTATTACCAATAGAAACCAAGACTACCTGGCATCTTCAGAACCCAGTTCTCCCACCACAGCAAGTCCTTTCTATACTTCCTTAGGACAGAGTTTACCCTCTAGCCCAGGCTATCTACCCACGAATATACACTCTAAAGAAAAACAAAGATCTATGTCTTAAAAACTCAGGACCCTAGGAAACAAACACTACTCCAGGTCCTTGCAAATGGAGCAAGGCTGGCTAAGCAGCCCTGGAAAAGGCCCATCAGACAGGTGACGATCTCCTCACCTCATCTCACCTCACATCACCTCACCTCACCTCACCACACAGTTCTGAGGACTGGCTGTAGCTCATTACGCAGTTGGTAGTGACTGCCCAAACTTTCCCACATGGCTGGTTATTGCATGTAGCTTCACATGCAGCTTGTGACTGACTGTGTCTTATCATAAAGCTTCAGATGATTGGCTAGACATTAGGTGGGCAGCCTATTAGGTTGGCTATTCTTTACTACTGCCAGGCTTTGTTCTGAAAGGACAAGGTTTTGTTAATCACCACTTGCCTGGTGAAAAATGAAGGGAAAAAGTCATTTTGTTGAGAACCCCCTGGAGGAATTTTGGCCCAGTAGTTCCAGCTAATGCATCCATTCCTTACAGATCCTTCTCTGGAGACTTCTTAGCCATTAAGTAAGCGATCCTCTTCCCATGCTCCTCAGGGAAAGACTGGTAAGAAGAAAAAAAGTGAAGGTGAGTTGAACGATTGCCACAGCAACGACTTAATTATAATTTAATCAATAATTTACTGGTCTGTAATAGTTTGTGAATACATAGAGACATGCACTGCATTTGGAATGAACATGCCAACCTGCCATTTTAGCTGCTTTCATCCTAAAATTACGGTTGAAACATAATCTCTAAATTGAGTACAAAGGTTAAGATAAGCATTTTTCAATGTTCTGCTGAAGCAATTTCTGTGTAACAAATTACTTCTAAAACTGAGAAGCTTAAAACAATAAAAAGTGAATTATGTTCAGTAAGGTTCAGAATTCGGGCTAGCTTCGCTGAACAGTGCACCTCAGTTTCCTGTAGGTTGGTCATGTGACGTGGCTCTGATAATGCTCATCTAACATTTGCCTACATGGTGGCAAATTAATTCCGCCTAATGCTGTGTGATGTTGGCTGTAAAATTCTTTCAATACCAGTCCCAAGAGTCCTCTGAGTCTCCTCATGACACAATGACACAACAGCTGCTTTCCCTTAAGGGAAATAATCTAACAGAAAACAAAATGGAGACCCTTGAATGCTGTTCCAACATTTGCAACAGTGTCCTATTGATTGTAGAACCAGGAGTATGAATGTCAAAGACTTCAAAGAAAGGTATCAGAGACACTCACCTGGAGCCTGAGTCCCACTATATTCCTGGCTCTCTCATTATTCATCTTCTTCCTTATCTCAGAACAATCAGCCCACAGTCTTGTCATCGAAGTCAGATCCACATGCCAATGAGGCTCTACTAGTGCAGTTCCACAGGTACAGGTCTTCACCCATTAGCACTCCCCTTCCAAAGGCTTTGGAAGCATACTCATCACCCAATGGTGGTGCATGACACATAGGGTGACGGCTATGGATATTCTCCTTCAAGCAGGGAAGCTAAGATGCAGAAGGGGACACATCTCAAGGACTTTTGAAGACTCTTCCATGCATTTCCATGTAAATGCCCACATGCACTGCTTTTCAAATGAAGCCATACTCCATTTGGTCCACAATGTTCTGTTGGCACAGATGCTACATATATTGTGTGTAGTGTTCTGGACTGTACCTGCACATGGAAAAGAATGAGAATCTCTGATTGTTAAAAAGTTTCCATTCTCAATGGTTTATGTTTTGTGTTGGGTATAGGTTGGAAATAGGTAAAGTAACACTGTTCATGCTCCACAGGACCTGTTAAAGATACTCATAGAAGGCATATGCAAGGCTCGAGGTTTGCTCTTATGAAGCAGAGGTCTTCATGTGTAATCCGTTTTATAGCATAGGGGTACATAGTTCTGCCTTCTACCTGTTGGTGAAACACCATTTTCCAGATCAAAGACACAATGACTGTTTTTTTTTTTTTGCTTTTGTTTTTTCTTATTTGTTTGTTTGTTAATTTTAGGTTCATATTAGTCATCCAAGGCAGTCCCAAGCTTAGTTTTGGCACTAGAAATCATTCAGTAGGAATCATTGATTTATGGGTTATTACTATGGCCCTGAAAGTTCATTTCCCCAGCCTTCTCTTCCTCTAATGGAGACACTGAAAAGATTAAATGAGATAATGAATGTGAAACATCTGTACACTCAGCCCAGAGTAAGTTGTACAATTATTATCATTATCTAAAATTATGGGAATTATCTGATCATTTCACTATTCTTTACAGAAAGTTTTCCCATCTGTAAAATTAGGTTGCTCTTGATTTCTTAGGTTCTATACAGCTCTTTAAACCTACAGTTTTCCAGCCCAGTTACCTGGGTTGCTTCCCATTTACAGCAATCATTACATTTGCCTAGAATTTTAAACATCAAAATCTGTTCACAGCTATTACCTCTTTAGGTTTTCCTTGTCTTTCTGTGAATATCATCTTCATTTGACTAATGGAGAAATGAGATGAGGAACAGTTAGTTGCCACTTGCCCAGAGGAGTTGATTGCAAAGTTAAAACTAGTGGAATGTGACCCTAAGGGGGAAAACCCTCCTCCCACCCACACCTCCCACACCAGCTCTTTCCTCCTGACAACATGGTCTTGCTTAGTATTCAATCTCTTTTTTTTTTTTTTTAGCTCAGAAAATATAATAGTTTTCAAAAGTTCCCAAGAAAGATTAAAGATACTGACTATAAAAAAAAAAAGTTTTGAGCAAGACCAAAGGTGGACAGGAAGTAAGAGTCTGCCTCACCTGTCCACACCCATCTGTTCACCTAGACCTCTCCATGACACACTCTGATGTCATATCTATTGATAACTCACTGCTACGTCCATGAGCTGTTCCTTACTTTTCAACAGCAGGATGTGAGTAACTGCTTACTTCATTAGTTTCCCCCTTGGCTCTTATTTCCAGTTCTAGTCCAAGATTTCAGTAGAGTGGTTGAGTTTCTTCCTCTCACTTGGTAGTCCTGTGTAGAAACTAGTGACTAGAAAACATGTGCAAGAGAAAATTCAGGATGTGGATTTACTGACATCAGGTTTGTCACTGAGGTTCAGGAGACAGCACAGCCTAGGCCTGCAGGTACATCCTGAGCCTATCTATAGCTGTTATTCATTCCACCAATGAATAACAGCCTGCTTTGCTAAAGGCACAAGGCCAAAACATTGGTCACATATTTACTTTTCATTGGAGGCGATTACCTGTTCACATCCCAGTCCAGCATGACACAGGTTTTCTAAAACAAGTGGCACCAGCTCAGTGGCCCTTTGTTTAGTCAAGGCACTTACCGCTATTTTGGTTCCCACAGATTATGGCTATCCCTGCTTTCAGTGTTTGCTGGGCATGGTCTGTGCTTATTGAATTATTGTGGATGATGAAACAGCTTTCTTTCTCATTTTCAAAATATGGTAAAGAACATGTCATCTGGAAAACCCTGCTGGCTGGAAGAAGGTGTGCCAGACTCTAAATGACAGTGTAAAAACCCAACTGTGCCTTTACCAAGTCACCTTCCCTTGTGTTTTTACGTTAGTCTAAGAAAATGTTACTTATTTATAGAACACTGCAGGCATGCTTCTTGAAAATTATAGATGTTATGTGTATTTAAATAATAACTGTTGACTATAGCATAGTGTCCTTTTCGAGCATCCAATGTCAGGACATGACATGTTGAGAGCTAGGGCATTTTTAAAACTTCTATTGAAAGGTCTTGATTGAAACTGTATTTTGGGGTCTGTGGATTGTAGGGTGATTTCCCTTTACTTAACAGGTGAGTATATATCATGTTTGACTTTCTGGGTCTGGGCTGCCTTGCTCAGGATGATTTTTTTTTCTAGTTCCATCCATTTACCTGCGTATTTCCTGTTGTGACTCTTTTCTGCTGCCATTATGGGGACCCTCAAGCCTTTTTCTTATGTACAGCATAGGAGGAGGGGTTAGCTAGTCTCAGCAGAAGGTCTCTGCAGGCCTGTAGGTGAGCAGTCTTAGGCAGGAAACAGCGAGAAAGGATGCGGCAGTTGAAAGTTTTTGTAGACACTGGTCACCCACTTGCACCAAGTTTTGTCATCCCTTGGATCCTCATGTAGGGAAGGCTATGTCATTACCCTGGGGCTGAGGCACTAGGGTCTTCAACATGGCCATGCCCCTGTCAACAGTATATACTCACTCTTACCTCTGACTGCACTAACTCAGGTCTTCCTCTGCTCCTTACAATTGCCCTTATGCTTTGTCTTGCTTCTTCTAAGCTCAGTGACATTCATGTGCCTTCTTCTTGCCTTACACCTCTTGTCTCCCACCAAGGGTATTGTAATACATCTTCAAGGGGAAAGTATTTAGGTTTCTAACAGAGGCAGCAAATGTAGGAAAGAGAGAAAAGCAAGGAAGATTTTAAAAAGAGTATGGGAGAAGTGTGCCCAGAAGATCAGAGTCTTGTTACAGCTGAATTAGGGAAGGAGAAAAGTTGAAGGTGAACTAGAAAACAATCAGTGAGAAAAAGAAGCGTCATGGAAAAATGTGAAGTAGGAAACTGGGAAATTTGACAGTCTCAATGAGTCGCTCATTGCTCCTCACCTTCTCTCTCTCTCTCTTTTAAAGATTTTATTTATTATATGTAAGTACACTGTAGCTGTCTTTAGATGCCCCAGAAGAGGGCCTCAGATCTCATTATGGATGGTTGTGAGCCACCATGTGGTTGCTGGGATTTGAACTCTGGACCTTTGGAAGACCAGTCAGTACTCTTAACCACTGAGCCATCTCTCCAGCCCTGGGCCTCACCTTTTCAAAGAACCATGGCTGCTGAGGTCCTTTCAAGACCAGCATCTAGTGCAGAAGCTATGGTGTGCACTGGTATGAAGACCCCTAAATAAGTTCTGTTTATCAAACTATCTTTATACACTAAACAATGGTCAATACAAGCCTGGTCTAGCACTTAAGAGCATGCTGTCTGTAAGCACTGTAGACACTATGCTGGGACAGAAGCTATTCAGAACCCCAGTGGACCAACACCTCCTTAACAAGGAATGCTTTTTCCTACTAAACAAACAACAAACATAATACATAGCATTCAACTGAACACTTTAAATTATTCCCATATTGGATATTTATGAATCAGAGTATTTCATGAGGCTATTAATATCCTTATACAATCAGCAAAGAAGAATAGGCAATACATTCCCAAAATAAATAAATATACAAAGTATATTTCTATTCCTTGTTTTTCCTATGTTTTGTTGTGGTTTTTTTATAGCATAATATTTATAGTAAGGTCTAATTTTCAGTAGGGAATTTAATCCCTGAATTAAAACAAAATTAGTCAAAAGGATTCTTTCTCACTATCTAGTACAGGATTCCCAAACTTCATAGTTTATTCTTGGAATGTTCTAAAAATACTACAGGTAAAACTGATGATATAGAGTAGTTGTAATACCTAAAAGCAGACTTTTAAGTAAGTCATAAATATCCTTAGGCAATTTTTATTTATCTCTTTATGTTTTATGTGTATTTATTTTATGTGTATGTATGTATGCCTGGGCATATGTATATGTACCATGAGCATGAGCCAAGGTAATTAAAAAATGTTTATTTTATATGTATGTGTGTCTTGCCTGCATGCATACATTTGCACCAAGTGTATTCTTGGTATCCATAGAGACCAGGAGATGGTATCAGAGCCCCTAGAACTGGAGTTATAGATGGTTCTGAGCTGTCATCTGAGTTCTGTAAATGAAACCCGATCCTTTGAGTGGATAACAAGTGTTCTTAACTGCTGAGATATTTCTAAAACCAGATAATTTTATTTTTTTGACACAGGGTCTCATGTAATCAAAGTTGGCCTCGAACTTGCTGTGTGGTCAAGAATGACCTTGAATTTCTGATATCTCTGCTTTGAACTCCTGAATGCTGAGCTTACAGGTATGTGCCATATGTGGTTTATCCCTATGTGGGATATCATGCTAGACAAGCACTCTAACAACTGAGTTACATCCCTAGCCCCACAAAATAACTTTAAGAGTTTGTAAGAAAATCAACATGGTAATTTCCTAGCTCCCAGGGACTGGACCACTAACCAAAGGATACACACGGGGGGACCTATGGCACTGGCTGCATATGTGGCAGAGGATGGCCTTGTTGGACATCAGTGGGAGGAGAGGCCCTTGGGCCTGAGGGTGTTCAATGTCCCAGTGTAGAGGAATGCCAGGGTGGGAAAATGGGAGTATATGGGTGGTTGAGTGTGGGAGCACCCTCATAGAGGCAGAGTGAGGTGGGGTGGGATAGGAGGCTTCTGAAGGGGAGACCTGGGAAGAGGGAAAACAATTGAAGTGTAAATAAAGAAAATGTCCAATAAAAAATAAAATAAATAAAATAAAATGCCAGTGCCCACGAACAATCTTGAAAGGAAGAAAAGTGTCAGAAAAGGTTCATACAACCATGCTGAGAAACATATGATGAGAAGAAATTACTCAGTGTATTTTACTTGTAATTAACATTGCCAAGCTCCATTGAGCTAGTTCTTCTCCCACTGTCCAGCTTCCAAGTTCCTAGCAGCACTTTGGATACTTGGAAGTAGTACCTCATGGGAGTGGTGACAATGGATGTGACAAGAAAGAAAGAAAGAAAGAAAGAAAGAAAGATAGAAAGAAAGGAGAGAGAAAGAAAGAAAGAAAGAAAGAAAGAAAGAAAGAAGAAAGAGAGAAGAGAAAGAAAGAGAAAAAGGAAGAAAGGAAGAAAGGAGGGAGCAAGAAAGGGAGTGAGGGAGGGATGAAGGAAGGAAGGAGGAAAGACAAGCAAGAGAGAGAGAGAGAGAGAGAGAGAGAGAAAGAGAGAGAGAGAGAGAGGAAATCCTTCAGTTGCTCCCTTTCTATGAGAAAGGAAATTCTTCAGTTGCCCCTTTCTATCTCCTGTGGCAAGAAGAAAAGGTAAAAGTCATATGCAAAAGACATCATATAGAAGTTTCCAGAAACACAATCTACAAGCACTGTACACAAAGGTATACTTTTCAAGGATCAGATCCCAAAGCCAATAGAAATTCATTAGAAAAGATATTTGAAAGACTGAGGCCCAAATGCCTAACTGTAAATGCCGGTCATGGTGGGACGTGAGGAGACTTGATGAATGGGAGTCATTGTTACTCTTTGCTCTCACCAAGCCAGACCCCTTTGCAGAGTCACCACACACTTCTTGAACACCTAGTATTTGCCTGAAAGCTCTTGAGTGAAGAGCTTCCCCTCTGTAAATGACTCTGTTGGGGATCAGTACAATCCTTTCTTCTTTGTGGTTACAGAAGTAGAATGCTGTTGGTTGAAAGTGCATGGGATATGCATGCAGTTTTGGGTACAGTTTGTTTACATGTCATACTTCATAAGAATGTTGCCCCCGGACACAGTGGGTGAGACTCGTTAGAGGAAGGTGCTGTACAGAAGCAGGGTGAAACTGCCCTGCCCATTCCGCCAGAGCTCATCAAGCTAGAGAAACCAAAGGTTAGGGAAAGATGACTTGGCATGACTCAGGTGGAAGGAAGCTGACAGAAAGGAAATCCCCTAGCTTGTTTTGCTAGGTCAGCAATCCTCTAGGCTGGAAACTAGGAAGATTGTGATGTGCTGAGGTAACCCTTCTCTGACTCAGTCTTGTCCACACCCATGCCAGACAGTTTCTTGAATCTTCTCTTGAGCAAATACAAGAGTCCTTATTTGAACGCTGTGTTTCTACTCAGCAAATGCTTTCCTTATTTGTTTTTCTTTATTTCTTTTTTCCCTCTTTCTTGAAATGCCTCCAGTAACAATACAGAATGTCAGGATGTAAAACAAAGAAACAACTGATAAGGTCTATTCCTCTTTAAATTCTAAGCATTCCCCCAAGTGAGACATCTTTCTAAGCCAGGAGATACTTGGGAAAATTTGATGAAGGGCAACAGTCAAAGCTTTCCAAAGCAGAATAAACCTGAAAATTATTGTCATCAATTGTTCACATTTTATAGACTGGGAGAAAATAACAAAGGCCTGAAGAGCAATCGTTACTTGCTGAGGTTACAGTAAAGCAAGATATGAGGAGTTAGATTTTAGTGGTTTGATTATAAATCTTAGTGTTTAAAATTTTATAAATCTAGAAGATGACACAGACTTTATAGGGCACAGAGTTTTCAAACTTACAAAAATCTCAGATTTTCAGACCGCAAACTAGCCCAAATGGACTTGTCCTCAGTTTGAATGAAAGGAAATGACCATGCAGCTCACCTCAGGCTGTAGCTCCAACCTTTAGCCTCATGTTTCTCCTCCAGAGTCTCCTGGAGGTTTGCTCTGAAACAATTTACAAAGCACCAGTGTTTCCCGGTGTTCTCATTTAACTATTGAGAATGCTAAGGGACACTGAGGAGAAAGTGGAGGCTGAGTGTTCAGGAAATCAGAAGCCAAGTAAGTCACTCCTCGTGCCTTGACAACTCTGGAACCAAAGCAGATGTCTGCATTTAAACCCTGGGGGACAAAGCAAGGGAAACAACTGGTTGTGCACTTCTTCAAGGAGAAGCATACAGACAGCATCTTAAATCGGAAGTTGCAGGGCTCCACGTGCTAAAACCAAATTGAGAGTTCTCAGATCGGACTTCACACAGAGTGTGCATGCAGTTGAAGTGTGGACCTCTGAACTGGGGTTATAGAAACCACCCTACCCTGACTCCTCCCCTTGTGTCTATTTTTATGACTTTTAGATTGTATACTATAAAGGCAGCAGAATACATATGAAGTTTCAGTTGCTCATGATTCCTAAATAGCCAGATTTCATGCATTGAACCTAGGGACTGTATTTGAGATGATCTGGTTTTCATTGTATGCATATCCGAAAGTCGCATTCCAGGTCCCAGGGGAGGGCAGCGGTGACTGCCCACCCCACGGTTCACTGCACTGAGCACTGGAGACAGAGACTGTTAAAATGCTGCTATGCAGGGAAAACAAACACCACTTTACAACATACAGCAAAACTCAGGAGAAGCAGCAGAGGTTCATTTGTCAAAGAGCAGCAGTGAGTCATCTAAGAGCCCCAGGTAGACCAGCTGATGCTCCAGATGTTCTGAGGAATTTAAATAAATCGCTTAGGTTGGTGAAGGCCCAGCTTTCCTTTGGCATGCCCTGCTCTCCAGCACTGCTTCAGATCAAAGGAAACAACTCACCAGTCAGATCTCATCATCATGAAGCAAGCTTCATACCCACCTTAGTGTTTGAATGAGAACATCAGTTTCTCTGACTGTCGGCTGGAATACTCAAAGGTAGATCTTGAGAATAGTAATTCTCCTTTATATGGAGATCACTGTTCTCTCTGGAGCTCAGTGAGGGCCAAGTCAGTGTACAGCTCACATTTGAGGCATGGGATAGCACTGTAGCATCCCCAAGGGCCTGTGTGACAACAAAGTCTCATTTACAACTGGAATCTCTGGAGACATGTGCCTATTTGGGATATCTCTAGTATCTTAAGGGGGTTAGAAATGGACATAGACTCTACAGATGACAGCTGTCCTTAGGAATGGATTGTTAATGCATAAGAACTAAATGGTTCTGATTTTTGTTATGAAAGGCCCTGGAGCAGTCCTTAGTGATCTAGCATAGATGTAAGTAGGCAAAGTAAATGAATAAAAATAAAATAAATGTTATGAGTGCGATAATACAAAGTAAATTACTGTCAAGTAATTTGAGGACGTGTGAACAAGAGAGAAGATGGAATAGGTGAATGGCTTTAATTACAGGGGAATCCATGGCATTGGGAAGGAAACATGAGAGGGTCTGTTTCTTCCTCTCTGGGTGCCTGCATTTGACCCTTAAGTGAGTCCACACTGGAATCAGCCACCTCCTGAATGGACCTGGTATCATCAGACTCAAAAGGTCAGATGGAGCCATTCCATTTTGCTCCAGTTTTGTGTGTGCACACTGTGTATGTGATTTGTAATCTTGTTACTGTTATCATGGACTAACCTCTAAAAAGAAATGGACTCCTTTCCTCATCTATAAAGAAAGATATATAATTAAGAAGCTTTAACCCAGAGGTTATGGTCAGTTTATTTATCCCATACTTATTCAACAAATATTTATCAATCTTTTCTTAGTAGAACCAGGTCTTTGGAGATCTGGCATGAATGTAAATAGGCAATTGAATAAATCTAAAGCATAGCTTCATGAGTTCTGTTAATATGGCCTGAAATGGTAATGATTAGGGGTGTTGTAGATAGTAAGGGAGCAGGAGGCAGGTGTGGCCCGGCTCTAGAGACAGTTCATTGGTCACCTAGGCAAATCATCACCTCTATTCCCAGCCTTCTGGGTGGAAAACAGGTTATACATACCTTTCTTTGTGCGTGTTTAACATTCCTGGTTTCTCTGATGCTTATCTGTGAGCACAAGAACCTCTGTGTCCATCCACAGCATAGGTCCACATAGGAAAAAGAATGGTATTGGTAAGCAATACAGGAGGCACACGAACTTTTTAAACTAGAAATAACTAAAGAGGGTTTATGATGATTCTTTTCTCAGACAGATGATTCTTTTGCTGGGATAAAAGATCGGGATAAAGAACAACTAAATGGAGAAAAGGCATATATTTTTGTTTTGTTTTGTTTGCTTTTTGTTTGTTTGTTTGTTTCTGAGACAGGGTTTCTCTGTGGGTTCCTGGCTGCCCTGGAACTCACTCTGTAGACCAGGCTGGCCTCGAACTCAGAAATCCGCCTGCCTCTGCCTCCCAAGTGCTGGGATTAAAGGTGTGTGCCACCATGACCCTACAAAAAGGCATATATTAACTCACAATTCTAGGTTAGAATATATCACTGTAGGAAAGTCATGGCAGCAGTGACTTGAAACAGTCACCTCATATCCATAGTCAAGAGCAGAGAGAAATCAGTGCATGCATGCTTCTCTCCCATCAGCCTCCTTGCTACACTTAGGTATCTGGAACACAAACCTACCCACGAGACAATAGCATTAATAATGGGAAGGTTGCCCACCTCAATTAAAGGAACCAAGACCCCAGGTGGTAGTAGCATCCAACTTAATCTTACCACTCTGAAGACAAGAGAATAGCCAAGCCTACACCAAGAAACCCTGTCCGAAAAGACAAAAAAAAAAAAAAAAAAAAAAAAGGCAACCAAGATCATACCCCATACCCCATAGACAGGCCCATAGGCCAACAAGATCTAAACAATCCCTTTAGACTCTCTTCTCAGATGATTCTAAATTGTGTGTTAAGCACCACAAGAAATGACACATTTCTTATAAAGAGCCATATTAGCCATATGTGGGCTAGTCCCTACCTCTTTGAAACAATTTGATCAATCTAACTCTTATATCCTAAGAAGAACCACAACTGGTCATACATACCTGTTACCCAGCACAGGGTAGTTGAAGCAGGAGGATCTTGAGTCCAAGCCCCACCTGAGCTCCAAATGGAGTCTTAACAAGAAATAATTTAAGCCAGTCTATATTAATACATCTATGTTCAACTAAAATTTATTTATTGATATAGTAAACTTTAAACTTTAAAATTTTAAATTTTTACATTATCATTAAATATTCTTCATCTATTTTAACTTACAAAAATGTTTAAAACCATTCTTAATTTGTGGACAACACAAAGGAAGTTGGAAGTCAGGCCTGTTCTATAATATGCCCTCAGTCAACTCCTGGCTGTGTGGCTCAGGGACAAAGCTTTGCTGTTAATCTGAAGAGAGGTTGGTACTACATCTCTGCCCAGAACATCTGGAGTAGGGGGATAGATAGCTCAGTGGTAGCAGACATGCTTTGACATGTCAAGTTTCTGTGTTCAATATCAGACACCCCCAAAATAAAAAAAACAAGATGATAGCTTCATGGATGAGGGAAACCCAATTATATGACATACTGAGAAAAAAAGGGGGAAGAAGGAGGGAGGGAGGGAGGAGGAGAGGGAGAGAAGAAGGGAGGGAGGGAGGGAGAGATAGAGAGAGAGTGAGAGAGAGAGACAGAGATAGAGACAGAGACAAAGAGACAGACAGAGACAGAGAGAGAAGCAATGAAACCATCAGATCCCTCAGGACTCCATGGTGCATATAAAGGCTTTCCAAGAAGTAAAATACTGACTTTGAAAACCTGCAAAATGTGTGGGCATTGATCTCTGGCCATAAGGGGAAAAATATGGTAGGAAGGAATGGCACAAATGCAGCATCAATAATCTCTTAGCAGAATGTCAGACTCTCCCCAGTCATTGTCTCTTTAGAATAAGTTGGTTCTTTCCCCTTCTGTATAGTGACTTGGCAGAATGAGAAAAGAATCATGTAAAGTCTTTGTGTTGATTAAAATGAATTATCCTGTGGAAATGATAGCATTTTTCATTGAATGATTTCACCATATGCCTGTGTCATTGAGAACATTGCCATATGTTTGCCAACCAAATGTCATAATTCATTTAGGTGGGATTTATGCAGTGAACTCATGAGTGAAGATGAATAAAACATTATGTATTTATATATACATTTAGAGTCATTTAGAGTCTATTCTTCTAGGTCTTTCTTTACATTTGCAATGAGGTTGTGGTTGCTGCCATAGACGTGTGAAGTGGCCATCTGGGCAGTGTGATTGGAAAACATCCATAAAAATGATTGATGAGAAGAAATAGCCAAAAACCTCTTTGTATACCGGCTTTTGTGAACTCATACTTCCTCTGTGATTTCAAAGCTCGAGATGGAAAAAAAAATAGAAAAGGATTACCTGCAGAGTCACCTCATGGAGCAGAGATTCTAACTTCTGCCTGTGTTTCAGAGCTATGACAGAACTCCACGTTTTACCCAGATGCCGTGAAGAGGAACATTTCCTTCATGCTAAAAAGATACCCAGAGAACACGCCCATCTGCCACTGAGTGTGTACAAGCCCCTTGTTTGTCAGAAGAATCTGAAGTGTTAGTGAGAACTAAAATATGCCAAGAAAAGAAATAAAGGAAAATTATGACAAATAGTGTTTGACACCTAAAAGGCACAGCCCAATATATTATATCAATATGTTAAAAAACAACCCGCAGAAAGACGGTTGTGGTTTCTCTTACATGGAAAGGAGACTGATGAATATCATAAAACATTTGGTGTCTACTTCACAGTTTTCCTCATTAGACAACCTCTCAAGTTGTATAGGAACTTACCACTGGGGCCTTACAACAATGCATATTTAAATTTTGAGCATCCTAGGTTTTATTTTGAGGTGTTGTAATTTTTATATAGCCTCAGTTAATAGACACCTATGTAAGATTTACACATGAAACAAATGACTTAAGTGTTTACCCCAATGTTTACTTTTATTAAAAATAATAACTTCAAAGAACTTTATTGTAATCAGAGAAGTTAAAAAAAAACCATGAAATGCAGGGATACAGCACTGAAGGAGAGTTGTAAGAGAGGAAGAAGAGAATGGTTCATTTTTGTGAAAGAAATCTAGGTTGCTTCAGGGTGAGCTGTCCTTGGCGCTGAGCCTGTAGCAGCTGAGGGTACAGCAGTAGGTTGCAGTTTAATACAAGGGAAAGCAATATTTAGAACTGGAATGATCATTTGGATTCATTTCTCTAGTTCCTGCTTATAATTATAGAACAACAAACTTGCAAACATATACTTATCAAAAATATTTGACTTCAAACTTTTTCTGAAGCAGATATTAGTGTGACTCCCATCCTCCTGAGTAACAAGACAAAGCCTGAGGAGCGCACTCAAAGTCACGTGTCAGAATGAGCATCGTAGCTGCACTGAGCCTGGTACTGACAGGACTCTCCCTCAGTTCATGCTCTGTCTCTGCATTCATAATAATGTCTAAAGAGCTACTTAGTTTTAGTTTATGCACATGAGTGTTTTGTCTGCATGCATGTCTGTGTGCCATGGGCCTACAGTGCCCAAGAGGCCTTTAAAGGGCATTGGATTCCTTGGATCTGAAGTTCCAAGCAGCTGTGAACCACCATGTAGGTGCTGGAAATTCCATCCCAATTGTCTGGAAGAGTAGCCAGTGCTCTTAATTGCTGGGTCATCTCTCCAACCCCTGTAATCATTTTTTAGCAAAGAGTCCATCATTTTCATTTAGCTTGACCCCATAATCTATAAGGTTGGGGAGATGACTCAGTGGTAAAGTGCTTGTTCTGCAAGTGTGGAGACTGAAGACAGGACTCCCATAAATACAGGGCATTCATTTACTGCCATGCAGACAGGGGATCCCAGGGGCAACTTGGGTAGCTAGATCTGGTTTCAGTGGGAGACCTCACCTCAATAAATAAAGTGGAGAACAATCAAGGAAGGCATTGTCCTATGACAAAACTTTTAGGGGAGACAAGAAAGGAACTTGTATCAGCTTAGGACACCCCAAAATCTAGTTCTCTGCACAAAGATTTATTTTCCTCAGAGAGACAAAGGGTAAGGAATAAGAGACAAAGACAGGAGATAGAGGATGAGGGAGAAAGGGAAAGGGAACAAGGGAAAGTGGGGATATATGTCTTGGGAGGACTGCCTCTGGATAGAAAGGAGACATGTGACACATAAGAAAATGGTAGCTCATAAAGGGGAAAAGGGAAACCCTGCGTTAGGATGAGGTGTTTAATTTTAATTGGGCCTGTTAATTAGGTCAGCCAAAGGGGGCTTTTGATTGCTGGACTTCAATATTTTGATAGCCGAACCTTGGTAGTCAGCCTTAGAAGGAGGAAGTGGCCAAATAAGGGAATGGACTTTGGTGGCTAGCTGTAGGTTTTTAGCAAGGCAGAGGGAATGGAGGAGGGCAAGGCCTGCCAGAGACATGCTCATCATGCTAGGGCTTGCTAAAATCCCTTCAAGATAGATTACACTACTCACCCCAGATAGAGAACCCATGACAGAACAGAGTGAGGATCACACCAAAGTTCAGGTTGGTGAGCCAGTAAGCTTTATTGAGGATATCAGTAAAATATGGGTAAGGGTTACTTTCAGGAGAAAAGATGAGTCAAAGACAAATGCATCACTAAAGTCCACACTGCACAGCCTGCAGGCTGCTCAACATGTTTGAGAGTGTCCTTTACAGGTGGCATTGTTGGTTTGACCCTCTTCCATACATCTTGGCTGATTTCTGCTTCTTCCAGGCAGCTGGCCTGCCCTCAACAGTTATCTCTATAGCTTAACTAGTCTGAAAGGGACTCTGAGCTTTTATTACCTACTGTTGCAGGGAGACCTAGTGAAGTCCCTAGTCAGTTTCAGGGACTTCCTAAAGCCATTTTGAGTTGTTGACCTTCATGTTTAAGGAACTTCTCTGCAGGATTGAATGTTTCAGTCTACAAGGAAACTGTTACCTAAGGGTCATCAATCTCCATTTTTGGCCTCCACAGACATATATCCATATATACATATACACACATGTATGCATACACATATATGCACACATGTACATATGTGCATATGCATTTATACATATATATATATGCGTGCATACATATATGCATATATACATATACACACATGTACACACAACACACTTATGAAGGAAAGGAATAGAGTTCAATGAACCAAATGCTATTTCTATATACTATTGTAGCCAAGAAATTAATGTGATAACTGGACATAATGCACAAACATAACTGCATGTGTGTACATATATATGCTCACGTGTTTATGCAATCTGTTTGGCAATTAAAAAGAATTAACATGTAGAAGTAGTGTAGAGATAGGAAAAGAAGTGTGTCTGTAATGTATAAAAAGTAACATGGCATCAATAGTATGAAGCCACATAGCCAAGTTGACAATAGCGCTAGTGATGGTACCCGAGATTGGAGTGGTATAGGGCAGTGGCAAAGGTCAAAGCATAAAGGTAAAAGGAAACTGGAAGGAATGCTGTAACAATGTGAGTACATGGCATGCAGCCATCCTTACCAGACACTCCCTATTTCAGAGACTTGGGAAAGGAGATGCAGTCACAGTAGACCATTATGTTCCAGACATTGCCATGAGGCATCCTGATGAAGATATTTGTGATTAAGCATAATTGTACGTAACAAAATCATTCAGAGTCATAGAGTGCCAAGGTAATGTCATGGTCAGTTCTGCTGGATGACATGCATTCTGCCATGGTACTAGGAAAAAGCAAAAGACATATAGGTTTTATTTTAATTATGCTAATCCTAAGTAGAAGTCCTTCAAAAGTTAAAGATGTAAAATAAACAAAGTCACCAACAAATAGATTTTGGCAAGTACTCATTTTCTATGTTTAACTATGTTAACATAGGGCCCACGTTGGACAGTTTCACATATGTTATCAGCTTCATGATTTGTATAAATATATATCCATGTATAGTTAGGATCTTGATATTTAAGGGAAGATTTATAAGTTGCATACTTTTGTATAACCTGTTGCTCAAAACCTTACCAACTTAAAGCAAGAAACATTTTTCTCACTTGGTCTCTAAGGCCAGGAACCTTAGAATAGGTAAGCTGGGTAGTTGTATCCAAGGTTTTCTGTGGAGTTACCATCGATAGATAATGCTGAGGATTAACTTCTAGCTTCTCTGCTTCGGTTGACTACCAGGTTGGGTAGATTGCACATAGAGCCTATTTAAAAGTAGTTGATTGGATATCTGGAAGACAGAGAGGCTGGCTTTGTCCAAGATGAGAAATTCAGGAGAGGCAGAAGCCTCAATCTATAACAATCTAGCCTAGAGAGTGAACTGCTATCGCTTTTTAATGTTCTGTTCATCATTCTTGCTAGCCTTGATGGATTATGGGTGAAGAAATTCAAATGTGAGTATAGAAAGGTAGGACACATGGGAGTTATTCTGAATACTAGTTGTCACAGACATTAAGTTATCTCACATTTTTGAAGCTATTCACATTTTAAATGAAAGTCAGTGAGGCTAAGTCCTAGGTTTTCTCTGTTTCATGAGGTTTTAGAAATCTGGAATCAAAATATAAGTTTTTTTTTTTCTCAGTTTTGTGGAAATCTATACATTAAGTCCTTATTTAGAATGAAGCTTGTTAGTGGAGTATTTGCTGTGAACAAAGTGCTGAGTTAGAGCTTTCCTATCATAGGCAAACAAACAAGTCTTCGCATGATTTATAACCAACCTCAAAATAAATCAAGGTTTGTAAAGTGTAGTTTGTAATGAAAAATAAGAGATTGTACCCATCTCTTACATGAAACCTATTGGAGAAGCAGAGTGAAATTCTTCACAACTTTAGTTGAAAGACTGTATCTCTGAGATAGGTTTGGGATTTGACGTTGTTGGCAGGACAGGCTGGCTAGTTCAATACTCGTTTCAATGGTTTCAGTGTGTTTTTCTTTAGGACTAGTTACAGTGTGTTTTTAGGGCTAGTTTCAATGTGTTTTTCTTTAGGCATCTCCTCCCATTGTGAAAGGTGAAAAGGGGAAAGCTAAGATTCTTAGCTTCCCTTGCAGCTTGAACTACAATTACTGCAGGTCTTAGTCAAAGAACTTTGAAAGTCTGTGAGATTTGCAGTGTATGAAAAGACAGAAGACCCTCCTTATATAAACTTTATCTTGATATCCAAGCCCATCCTTTTTGTCACAAAAGCTGACCTAATTTCTGATTTCACTGAGGTCTCAAACTAAGCCAAAAGCCCTCCAGTTATAAACTTTTTGTCACATGCTCAATAAAGGTTTGTTTAGCACTCTATCCCCTTGTTTGGATTTCCTGTTCCTTCAAGTTATAGACACTCCTAATCCTCTTTGAGAGTTCACTTTAGAAGATATTAAAAATAAAGCCAGAAGAACACGGAGGGGCAAGGGATGCGGAGAGAAATATTTGTGGCTTATTGAGTAATCCTTTCTAAACAACCTCTTGTGTATCATAATTTCCTCCATTAAGCTGCTACAGGGATAAGGATAATTATACATTGTTATTATTACTATTACTATCATTATTGTTTTAGTTGTTACTGCTACTGCTGTTATTTTATCTTAGTTTCTTCTAAGCCCAGTGGGTAAGTCCAGACCCCCTTTTTATTCTTCACAAACAGCATTTAGAGCCTATAGGCTTGCCTTGCTGGCCCTTTTTCTGGACAGCCTTCTTGACTGCTTGGTGGGCCGACTATATTCCTGCATTAGCTCATTATACTGAGGTTTTTCTACAGGCATCAATATCTGTGACTGTCACTTTTGTACGTCATTGCTGGCTGTCATGTCAGGTCTAGCTTCTTTAGCTACTTGTCCTGAAAACCTGGCACCAAGTGTTTGGGAATCCATGCCTCGAGCATCCCTGGTGTCTTGGGAGTTAGTTCATTTCTTGAATCTCATCTTCCTGGGAGAAACTGTGTCCATATCAAGATCTTATGTCTGATATGAACTCTGTATTTAACTCACATCTCCATTTGAGGATTTCTGCTGTCCTTGGATCACACTTCTAAGCTTGAATCATGTTTTCCCAAAGGTGACTTGGACTACTATAAAATGGCACAGGGCTTCTTAAATTTTGTACATTTTCAAACAATTTCTGCCTGAGAAATTTCTAAGTGATTTGGGGTATATAAGAATGTAAAATGGATATGCAAATAAAACATTTACTGATATCGAAACATAAATTCATCTTAAAATAGTTCTTGTTATACATGTAATTTACCATTTGTTAAACATGAAAGCAAATTTCCATACTAATGAGATGAATGTACTGGGTTTATTTTTACATTAAGAATTAAATCTTTGTTGATTGCTTGATACTGCAGACTACAGGACACAGAGAATCTTCAGTTGGGTTTTTTTTTTTTTTTGAGTTGATTGATATTTATTATATAATCATCAATTCTGAGAATATTGGTTTTAAAAAATACATCCTATAAAATGGCAGAAATAATTTTATTTAAGTTGCTGTAACTTCCATTCTAATCCCAAGCCAAAATTCATTCAGCAATATTTTATGACACTCAATTCAGCAACTCAGATAGCAGTTTATAAAATTAAGCATTTTGACATTATAACCCAAAACTATACAAATTGGTCCTCACATGCAAAAAAAGATGGTAGGGAAATATCAAAAGTGGTTTCCCATACTTAAACTATACTGCTTCTATAGGAACATTCTATATATGTATTATATATAGTATATATGCAATATACATTACATAATAAACATAATCCATAATTAAAATTAAATTTAAAACATTAAATTAATATTAAATTAAAAATAACCAGAAAAGAAATAAAAATAATAAAGCCTGGCTAATGCCTTTGACATTTTTATAAAAATAGCAATATAAGCATTTATAAATTATATAAACTGAGTTTCATCTGTTGATTTATACCCATTATTTGCCTGCCATTTTCCCATTGACTGTAGCCAAAAGTGTAACTACATCTTTTAAAAGACTAGTAGTTCACTTTTATTTAAAGACAGTATGGCAACAAAAAAAGGATATTTTTCCCCTGCTCTCCTCCATTCATGGTTTAGAAATCAACAAACCATAGATTTCCATGTTCAGTAAAAACCCCGAAACTTATACAATAATCTTGCATCTGAGCCAAGGCAGCTTCTGTTTCTGTTTGTCCACATTGCTTCCCAAGAAGGTCTACAGAAGGTTAAGTGTGCTGTGCACTCAGAATCGGATTTGGAGCGACGTTATAGAACACAACATAGACACTCTGAGGATGCTTCAAGGAAATGTTTGGTCTTAAATAATGTCAGCAAAAATAACCTGATTTCCAATAACTTTCATAGTTGAGAATAAGCCATTTCCCAAACATACTGGGATAGAATTTGGGGAAAGTAAGGGGCAGATTTCTTTTAAGCCTCTGTAATACTCAGAGAAAACAGAGAGAAGCCTGGGTGCATTCTGACAAAGAGGGCAGAAATGTGTGGGTAATACAGAAGTCACTACCAGTGCTTTGAATGGCGCTGACATCTCAATGGGCACTGCTAACCACAAAGGAGAAGATCATCTCTGGAGAGTGACAGAACCCCTGGGAAGAATGTGCCTAAAGCTATTGACTGACTAGCTGATTATACAAACAGGCAGCCATGTCCAGGTCATGAACCTGGGTGTGCATTATTCCACGTTCAGGAAAAAACAGGAAAAATAGTCCCAAATAGTTTGGCTCGGGAACCTTGTCAATAAGGCAACTTCTGGGTAACTTTTGATTGTAAAAATATTAGAAAAATAGATATGAGATTCCCCTAAAGAGATAATTAAATAAGAAGAAAACTATCCACTAAGCTGGTATTTAGGCCTTTAAAATTAATCCCTTTTTGCAGAAGAAGTACAGAATACATAGAGTCTAAATTGAGCTATAAGTTAAGGCAGTCATGAGAGACCTAACCTTGTTCAGAAAACAATTTTTATAAAGACAAAAGACTATCAACCAAAATATTAAGGTATGTTTTAAATGATTTCTTTTTAATTTCTTACTTTTCTACATATCCTGACACTTTTATGACAAGGATCTACCGCTTACATAATGAAAAGGGATGTATTAGTCAGGATTCTCTAGAGTCATAGAACTTATGGGTAGTCTCTATATAGTAAGGGAATTTGTTGATATTATAGTCCAACTCCCCAACAATGGTCATAAGCAGCTGTGAATGGAAGTCCGAAGATCTAGCAGTTGCTCAGTCCCACAAGGCAAGCAGGTGAAGAAGAGAGAGAGTAAATTTTCCTTCTTCCAATGTTCTTAGATCTCCAGCAGAAGGTGTGGCCCAGATTAAAGGTGTGTGCCACCATGCCTGGATCTTGGATTTACTCTGTCTCCAATGACCTTGAACTCAGAGATCTCCCTATCTTAATCTTCTGGGATCCATAGCCACTATGCCTCAAGATCTCTATGCCAAGATCCAGTTCAGAAACTTGTATCTCACCAGGCAGTGGTGGCACACGCCTTTAATCCCAGCACTTGGGAGGCAGTGGCTGGTGGATTTCTGAGTTTGAGGCCAGCCTGGTTTATGTACAGTGAGTTGCAGGACAGCCAGGACTACTACACAGAGAAACCCTATCTCGGAAAAAAAAAAAAAATTTACATATCTCAGCCTCCAGATTAGGATCACAGGTGAGCCTTCCAATTCTGGACTGTAGTTCATTCCAGATATAGTCAAGTTGACAACCAGAAATAGCCACTAAAATGGATATAGGTATTTTTATTATTGTAGCAATACCTCAAATAACATAAACATTTTCTGTACAACATCCAAGAAAAGCTACTCACAATGACTAATTGTCTGAAAGTATAGTCAGGCTTCATTGTAGCTTAGCATTCCTTTGATAGAAGGGGAAATGAAAAGATCACATTGGGGACAATTTTCTTGAGCTCATGTAATTTTCTCTTTGTATTGGATTTTTAATTACAATGGTCAGAAATGTACTTCTGGTACACTTCTATACACTTGAAAGATGTATAGTTCATTTTATAACCATGTTATTATATGTGTTGGAAAAAAAAAAAAACCTGTGGACATTTCAATTGATTTTGATCTGGCACACCTGAAAGGAATTATCGCCATCTACATTTTTGAGAATGTGAGCTGGGATGTCCATAAATTCAAGTACTCAAAGTTAACCACCTAGCATCTTTGTGCCATGTGCAACACAGACGGTGTGACAAGCAGCTTTATTGCTTCTGGGACTCCCCACCCACACCTGGCTGCTCCCCTTTCCAGCAGGCACATTGCCATTTTTTAGTGCTGATGAGGTTGTTTGCAGTGCTTTGATTTTGGGATGTCAGCTCATCTTCAGGTCACTAGGCTTTTCTATCTCTTTCCAGAGGAAAGATGCTTCCTCCAGTGATCCATATTTTTAGATTCCCCTCTCTTTCTCCTCAGAAGCTGTTGTTCCTTGGACATCCCATTACTCAGGTTTCTATTTTATGTCTTTCGTCTTCATTTGAACAGTAAGCCAATACATAACCATAGACATGCTAGAAGAAAACACCAGCTTATGAAAATTAAGGGGTCTTCCTACCTGTGGCATGAAATCTACAAAGGAAACCCAATAGGAAAAGGGCAAATTCAGAAAAAGAATATTTTTAAATTTTTAATTTAAAAGTCATTTAAAATCAA
Source organism: Mastomys coucha (assembly GCF_008632895.1). NCBI lineage: Eukaryota > Metazoa > Chordata > Mammalia > Rodentia > Muridae > Mastomys > Mastomys coucha. The sequence goes on from NW_022196898.1 coordinate 11,554,023, forward strand.
AAGCTAATCACAAGTTAATAAAATTATTTCCAAGGTATATCTATAAATGACAGTAAGGAATATATATATATATACATATATATGTATACATATACACATATGTATATGACTGTTGTTATATGTGACACATGTATTTTATATGTATAGTATAGTATATATATGCAATATATTATATAACAAATATAATCCATATTATTAAAAATAAATAGGAAATTAAAAATCAATTAACTGAAAATAAATAGGAAAGAGGTAAAAATAATAAAGCCCAGCTAATGCCTTTGATATTTGTGTAAGAATAGCAATATGAGCATTTATAAATTATATAAACTGAGTTTCATCTGTTGATATATACGCAGTATTTGATGAACAATTTCCCATTGATTATAGCCAAAAGTGTAACTACATCCATTGACAGACTAGTAGTCCATTTTTACTTAAATGCATCCTGGCAACAAATAAGGATTTTCCTCCCATTCCCTTCAATTCATGGCTTAGAAATCAACAAACCATGGGCTTGCAAGCCAAATGCAGTCCACCACCTGTTTCCACAAAGGAGCTGTCGTTGGCACTCTGCCAGGACCATTTATTTGCATATTGTCTAAGGAGGCTTGTGTGCTAGATGAAACCTAGAAGTAGTAAAGAGGTGTTATGGCCTAGAAAAGAACTTGACATATTTATGATGTATCCCTTTACAGAAAACATTTGAGGCACACACTTATAATATTTAACGTACAATGTATTACAAATGCTGAATAACTAACAGTAATCATTTGGTACATAGGAGGCTTTAAATATATTTTCTTACAAGCATTACTAACAGGCCTGAAAACAACACAAAACCATTTTCTGCTCTGAGGTATGGTCTTCCTAAGCTATAGCTTGCATATATACTATACTACTTTCTGATTGCTCAATTATGTAATTCCCAGTAAAACAGAGTCCCTATTAGGCAGATTCTATAAAGCAGACCCCACTGCTGGTGATAATTTACAAGTGAGACTTCCGTTCCTTTGCACAGGCCCTCATTGTCTCCCTCAGAACCACAGGCTGCAAGAGTTGGAGGAGTCACAACTGCAGAGCACTGCTAGGCTTCAACCATGTCAGGGGAAGTGCTGTGCCTTCATCCCTGCAGGGGAAAGGGGGGCTCCTTTCATCCAGTGGTTTGTGAGGAAAAAGAAAGAGAGACAAATTCTTTGTAATGGAGCTGAGCAATTTCTCCTATTTCTATATTTGGTTCTCTGGAACAGAACGTTCTGAGGAGAGGAATCTTAAGCAGACGGGGGTTTGAGATGGCTCTTTCAACCAAGAAAACCTAGATCAACTAAAATCTCTCTAAATGCTTCCTTCCTCAAGCTTCCTCTGTACTTTCACCAAATAAAGTTGTGTTGCAGGAGGAACAGGGGTCTTCCCCACTGATGAAGTCTCTGGCAGATCTGAGACCCAAGACAAAAGGTCAGATCATTTACCCTTAAGAGAAGGGATTTTGACATTGTTTTCTAAAACTGACTGAAAGAATTAACATATGCCAAGCCATTCAAAAAATGGGCATATACTGAGATGGGTGCAAATCTACTGAATCATTGTGCTCAGTCAGCCTAGTCCCCCAAGACATCTCAGCCTATGACAATTTCTTTATTGAGATGAATAGATTTAACTCTCAATATTAACATCTATATTAATTTATTTGTTGAGCATACTGTGCAATACTAGACTGATAAAAAGAGACAAATGAGGTAATCGTTGATTTTATTCTCCTAATATTGTGTGTGTGGGGGGGGGTAGGTAGATTTTGTAGAGGTTGAATGATTTTCAGAGGTTATTTAATTGAAAATTATTCCATGTACATTATTTTGAAGAATAGTTGAAAAAAGACAAAAGAGATCAGAGTGCAAGTAACCTAGACAGCCATAGCCACTGCAGGAATAAGACTGAGCAGGACTCTTCACCTTAGTCATAATTCTAAGCTGTTCCTGATGGTTCTAAGACTCTAGATCTCTTCAAGACTGGCCAATGCTTGTTCTTACAAGATGGCTGCTCAATCAGTAACAGGGTTGTATATGAAATAATGCGAAATATGTCGGCCATTCGAAGTGTAACACCAACCCTATGAAGCAATGACTGCCTGAATTAGAAAATATTTTCAGAGATGCTTCTTGTTGTTTATTTTAAAAGTATCTTTGCTAAAACCCTAAAGCAGCTAGGTGGTTCTAGTATCAGAAGTTCAATTATTTTGAAATATACTTTTTGAGAACTCTGGAAAATCATTAGTCGTCTACTTTAAAATTATGATATAGTCACTGCCAACTTACTCTTGACATTTTCAAAATTAGGAGAGTTTAAAATGATTTGAGTTCCTGTAGTTAGCTCTGGGAGATCTATGTACACCGTTAAAGCAGCTTCTTTGTATGAATGGGCTGTGCAACAGAGCAGTTTTCAGCTTGAGAGCTTTAAAGACTCACCTTGTAGCATCCCTGCTTTCCTAGCAGGCCCAGACCTGCATTTCATAAGGTACTTAGCAACTGTTCTGCGAATGCGAAGATCAAAGGTGGGCTTCTGTTTACCAGGCATATCAGTTTAAGCTGCCCTTATATAATTTCTTTTAAGCTGTTTTCCAAAAAAAAAAAAAAAAAGACCTTTTCACATTGTCAGAACATAGGGTCATTTTCACAGAAGGCATTTGTCCTCTGAAGCTGGAGTGCCTCTCCCATGGACAGCATTATTTCTGTGTGTCCACTCATGACAGTGTGGTTTCTTGTCATTACTCCAGCATCTTCAGGACTTAGATTCTTGGCCACTGGGATATAGTTTTCTTTGGACCAAGGGGTTGTCCTGGCTTATGAAGGATTGTCATAATCTTCTACTAAAGAAAGAGCTCAGAAAAGCAACAATTTACCTATGTACTGATGGGTATTTATTGAGGATCTCTTATCATAATAAACATCATGAACCATGGGAGGCTCTAAGATAAACCAGGTGTGGTACTGCCTTCTAACATTTCACATGGTACTTAGGGTAATCAGACTTAGCTCTGTAAATCCTTATAGCATGGGACAGATAATGACATAAAAAAATCAAAACAAAACAAATAAAACTTTGATACAAGGAAGTGATCAACTTTAAAATATGTACACTTTAAGCCAAGTTGAGCAATCCAGGCCTAGCTACTCACAACACATACATACAAATACATTGTTGAATACATAGTTCAATGGTATGCCACTTAGTTCTCATGGTAAACAATGGTTCAATCTCTGGCAACCCTCCTAAAACTTTTTGGACCCTTGGCTTCATATTGAATCATAATACCCCATGTGTATCTTATCTGAGGGAAATAATTAGGATGTAGTTAAAAAATGCTACTGAAAAATGCCAAATAGAATGCTGTCAAATGATAACATTTTTTTTCTGTTCTAGAAAAAAGCCATCACGCTTCGGTATTACCTACCATTTTTACTTGTTCACATGGATATCTCTTCTAGATGGGGCTGCCCCCCCCCACACCCCCACACCCTATCCTCCCCTTACCCCCCCTCCCCGGCTCGGTCTGGGTGGTAACTGATAAACGTCTGGTGCACAATGGCTTTAATGGGTGTTATTATCTATCCACTGTCTGTTCATTATCCTCTCCTGGAATGCAGCAAACTGCTGCAGAGGGCAGCCAGGACACCTAGGCTCTGACTCTGCTCACCTCTCTGCTGTAAATAGAGGGCCTCGATGTTCAGTACAGTCCTGGGGGTGGGGCCGATTTCATCATCACTGCTTTAGAGATAGGCAAACTAAGGTTAGAAAGATCCGTGGACTTGTCCAAGGACCCAGGTAGTCACTGAGTGAAGTCCAAAGCTTGAAATGACAGACTACATATATAAGCAGGAAGCATTTCCTTTCAGGTTACTAAAAAAAAAAAACACACACCTTTGTGGGCCCACAGCACCTTAATAAAGTACACAGCCCAACAAAGAATTATTAACTGGATATAGGTAGTTGGGAGTCCCCCAAAGGATCCTGGAGGTGGGCTTGGCACCACACAGAAAGGTATTTCAGAATCCCCATCCCTTGAAGCCATAATTTAGGTGAAGAAGCACCATCCAAAGAGACGTCATCACCACAAGAAGAGAGCAAAGCATGGTCATAGCAGAGGGTCCTCCTCTGATAGTGTTGTTACTAAATTCTACTTGAGAAGAAAAGCTGGGGATAATCTTGTGGGAAAGTACATTAGCCGTTTGACTGCTCTCCAATCAAACAGCTAGGTTGTAATCCTGGCTTTGCCAGTCTTGGGCAAGCTATTGAACACCTGGGAGCCTCAGTTTCTTCATCCTTAAAATGGGCATAAAAGTAATTATTATTAGGAGGGGTAATTGAGATAGTGCGCGCAAAACACTTGGCAGACATTAAACACTGGCAGAATGTTGGCAGGGTTCTAGCCAGCTGTATTAAAGTTTGATTAAGGGATAATTCTCTGAAGAATTATATAAGCATAATTATATCGAAGCAGTCAGTAGTCGACCATGAAAACCCTTCCTCCACTAAAAGGCAGAGCCAAGGCGGAGAGAAAGCACCACCACTTCAATAAGGCACAGGATTATACTGAGGTCCTGCCTGGCTCTGCTGGCTGGAACTTGCCGCAGCGGACACTGGGGCCTGCAGCCAAGAATCTGGAGCAGGTTCACTTCCAAATGGTGCCATGAGTACCGCTGTGACTTGGAACCAAAAGGAACACTACTCGGTTCTTCCTTCAGTGAGGACGTTTAAAGCAGAGGCTAGTGACAGCGGATAGCAAGGCTGGCTGCTTAGCTCGGGTTGACTGGACCCAAAACCGATCCCCACCCCTCGGCGCCCCCGGGCTCCCGCTGCCAGTGCAGTACACTGACAGGTCTCAACATCCCTCCTAGCAAGGAACGAGTGAGACTCGGGACAAGTCCAGGCGTCACCTCGCATCCCCGTGCAAGTGAGCAGAGCCAAGTCTTGAGACTGCCCTCCCCACCAAGCAGAGCTTTTGGAACAGGCAAGCCCGGGCAGCCCCACCTCCCCTGATGGGGACGAACTTGCGGTAGCTCATTGCTCATCCCAGCCTTCTTCCCGCAAAGATCAAGTTAGGAACTTTAGGGTTTCTTGCAGACAGGGAGCAGCAATGAGCTCTAGCTGCTCCCTTTAAGGGACGGTCGTGACTGGGCTTAAAGAAGTCAGACTACCTCCTGAACACCAACAAAGGACTATATTTAGTTCGGAGCACTCCACCTAAATTCCTTCTTTTCCCCGCTCAGCTTCAGAGGCACAAGCCCGGGCAGTGGGTGGAAGGGGGCGGGGAGCAGTGGAGAAGGAACAGCTGGGCCTCCGCCTCTCCACTCAATCTCTATAAATAACCAATCCTGAGCGGAGGCGACTTTCCAGCCAATGAAGCCGTCTAAAGTGACAAAACCTCGGCAACAGCCAATGGGAAAACATTTGGGGGTGTGAGACTCACATCCTGGGACCAATGAGTTGGGAGTCTGGGAGAGGTAATTTGAGCTGGCGTGTGGGTGTGCGGTGCGAAACCTTCCTACTTGCAAGCCCCAAACCTGCTTCGCCGACTGAGCATGCCCTGACTCGGTGAGGGAGCCGCGGGGCTCGATCCACTAGCCGCATTTTGGCTCTAGCCAAAGGGGAAATAGGATGACCCGGTAACTCCTGCCCCGAAGGCTGCGGTGCCCCACAGATTCCCACCCCTAGCTCCTTGTCCGGACAGGGACTCAGGCCAAGTTCTTCGCTGGGGAGTGACGAACACCAGGCTAAGCGGGGGCACGAACCTCTGTTACCTTCCCCGGCCTGCCAAATGCCCTGCAGGCGTACGATCCTGTTTGGCGCGCAGCGGCCTGGGCTCGGGGACAGATGTAACAGCGCAAGCCGACGAGGAGGTCCCAGCCAGCCGCTGCCTGCTGCCCCCATAGGTACCCCCCGGCCGCAGAGCCCCGACTGAGATGGCTTCGGTTTGGAGAGCTTTCTACTTACAAACGCACCCAAGCAGGACTGCCCAGTTCCAAGATTCGCGCCGCCCCGCCCCGCCCCGCCCCGCCCCGCCCAGTCCGTGTTAAACACGCCCCTGACACGCCCCCTCCCGATGCGGCGGAAAAGCCGGAGCGGAGCTCGGGCGGGGCACCGCGAGCTGCGCACTGGGCATGCTCGGCTGGGGCGGGGAGGGCCGGGCTGCGCGCGGCGAGTAGGAAGCCCTCGCCCAACGGAGGCTGCGGGAGAGAGAGAGGAGAGAGTGTTGGGCCGCGGAGCTGGACGCACGTTCCGCGGGGACTCATGCCACGCGTGTCTCTGCCGGACGCGCAATTAGCAGCCGCCTCTGCAACCAGCCGCCACCGCCTCCCGACCATCCCAGACTGCCGTGGCGAAGAGCTCCAGCCGTTGTCTTGCTCCGGCTGCGCGCATTGTCCTCAGGGTCCTCCGCCAGGGCTGCTGCGGGGCCCGGGACACGCGCCCTAGGGACGCGCCCCCGCTGCCGGTCGGCCCGGCGCGGGGCTCTGCTAGCCTGTCGGCGAGCCCGTGCTACCGGGCTAGTGTCGCCGGGGTTTTTCCTGCGGAGTTGAGAAAGGGGAGAAGTCCACCCGTCCGCCCAGCCCAGCCTTCCCCGGCGCGCAGCCCCGACGGGGCCGCTGCAGGCGCGACGAGGGCGCCGACGGAGCCATGAGAGAGTACAAAGTGGTGGTACTGGGCTCGGGCGGCGTGGGCAAGTCCGCGCTCACCGTGCAGTTCGTAACAGGTTCCTTCATCGAGAAGTACGACCCGACCATCGAGGACTTTTACCGCAAGGAGATTGAGGTGGACTCGTCACCGTCGGTGCTGGAGATCCTGGACACCGCGGGCACCGAGCAGTTCGCCTCTATGCGGGACCTGTACATCAAGAATGGCCAGGGCTTCATCCTCGTCTACAGCCTGGTCAACCAGCAGAGCTTCCAGGACATCAAGCCCATGCGGGACCAGATCATCCGCGTGAAGCGGTACGAGCGCGTACCCATGATCCTGGTAGGCAACAAGGTGGACCTGGAGGGCGAACGTGAGGTCTCCTATGGCGAGGGTAAGGCCCTGGCGGAGGAGTGGAGCTGCCCCTTCATGGAGACATCGGCCAAAAACAAAGCCTCAGTGGATGAGCTATTCGCAGAGATCGTGAGGCAGATGAACTACGCGGCACAGCCCAACGGCGACGAGGGCTGCTGCTCGGCCTGCGTGATCCTGTGAAGCGCCTTCTGCCGCCGGGCGCTGGCCACGCTCTGTGCACAAAGCCAAACGCACCCGATTCTCTTAATGTGATTGTCTTCTTGCTTTGAGATTGGAGACGACTTTGTTGTGTTGGCTGGGATGTCCGAGGAACCTGGCTGACTTGTGTGGCCAGCATCCCTAGCCTAGCCTTCAGCCCGGGTCTGAGAGGGTGTCCGTTGCTGAGTATCTGAGACCCTGATTGGAAAAAAAATGGCTCTATACAGCGCGTACGTTCCTCGTTGATTTTGGTTCATGCATATTTCTCCGTTTAAGTAGCCATTAAGGCTCTGTATTGGTTGCTTGACACCGGCAAGCAAAAGTTTCAAGCCTGAAAAAAAAATGGGGGTGGGGAAGCAGAGGAAGTGGAGGGGAAGGAGGCAGCGGGGGAGGGTTCCCCCAAGCAACTGTTCATAGTTCCAAGTTTTAACACAAGGAAAGAGGTACAAGAAAATCATATGAAGGAGCCAGAAGAGGGGACGAAACTTTTTTTTTTCCAGAATTATTTGGAAATTTAAGATCAGGGGTTCCTTTTCGGCCAGCTTGGAAGGGCAACCCAGGGACTGATTATGATTCTGAGGATGTCTATGCAAAGTTGGGTTCTTGTTACAGTGTATCCAATCTGAAGTATTGCACATGTGAACTGGGACTGTTTAACACTGATGCCAATACAGTGTGGGGTGCCAGGAAGTGTCTGCTGATATTTGTGGGAAAAAAATCTATTTTGATTACCTACTGTATCAAAGGGGAGTCTGGGGGGAGAATGGTAGTATTTTTTTTTAATCAGCTGTGAAAAATGTTACAAATCTGCACATTTTTTGTGTGTGCTATTGTGTGTGTGTGTGTGTGTGAGTGTAAGTATAGCTTTTTTTTTTCTTTGTGGTTGGCAGTGACAGATTTTGCTGACTAGCTTTTAAAAATACAATACAAAGACTTTGTAAATGTGATTCAGGGCCCCCAGCACCCCTGTGTCTGCAGAGTGCCTTCAAACTCAGCTGTTCCAGCCGGTGCCAACCTGTGAATTCCCACCATATCCCAGAATCTGCTGTTGTGCTTTCCCCAAAACTACTTTAAGCATCTTCCTGAAAGAGCCAGGACAAATAGGGCCTGTTATTCCATGAATTGCTTCATTCATTTGACCTTTTTTTTTTTTTAAATGTTAAGCCCATAAGTCTTAAATTTTTCCCCCCTTCATTTTGTTCAAATTTCAGGTTTTAGCTCCCCTTTTCTGTTGTTTTTGAAGTGTCTGTTACTTGTTATAGAGTGTTCCTCCAGAAGCAAAGAGCAAAATTTTATTGTGATGTACCAAAAGAATTTTAACAAGTTGTAACTTTTATTTCCACTCATTTAGTCACTGTCTCTTCATTTTAAGACTTTTAATACAACTGCCATTTTTAAAGAAACCCACCTATTTGTGTTTTTGTGTTTCATATTCTGTGATTTACAGTCTCAAAAAAAAAATGGTACCAGGCGGAGGAAGGTGGACAGGGCTGGTCCATGATGCCTTCCAGAGTTATTTGTCAAATTTTGAAGATAGAATTATTTCTATGAAAAAATGGATAACAGTGTTATCAAGTCTTTAAACATGGAGAATAGTTTCAAGGCCTAAGCATCAGGGGGTATGACCATGGCATCTGACTCCCCAGATGAGGAAGTGTATTGGTACTGCTCTGCTGAAGAAGAGCAGTGGCCTTTACTGTTGGTAGCAAAGGGCAAGCCCTTCCCCCCCCTCCCCGGTAATAAAGCCCTCTTCAGTCTGGGAAAGCAACATGGACCTAGCAGTATAACGGGGTACTTTCTATTTGTCTTGGTTTCGTGTTGTCTGTTTACGTCCCACACCAAGTCAGAAGTGTTCTTAACTTTGATCTCACACAGCCTGTGCTCTAAACATCGCATGGATGGAATACATTATTCTAGAGTTTATTTCAACCCTTCCAAACTTTTTATTTGGAACCAAATCATAAGATTGAGAACAAAAAGTAAACAATATGAAGAGGATTCCCTCGCACCCCTTAAAAGTTTTAAAAAGTAGGAGGCAATGTGTGTTGGTGTTTTATTTGTATTTTGCTTGGGCTCTCCAGGACAATAATCTTTACAGAATAAGAAAGTATCTTATACCACAGGTTCATGAAGCAGCGCTGCTGTCTGAAGAATCTTACCTAAGGAATTTACTCCTTTGACAAAGCCAAAAGAGATCACAGGTTTCTTTAAAGCGTTATCAATATATATTGCCTTAATTTTTTTTTTCTGTCTCCATCCAAGTTGCATCTCATCATTTCGTGGGGAGGAAGAACATTTTGCCTGTACTGGCCTTTGTTTATTTTCCAACCCTGATCTCACATCTCCATTAGTGTCAGACATGATTCTGCTTCCAAGTATACAAATTGAAAAATAATGTTTTTATTCTTCTTTCATTTGAACAAATGTATTTGCTTAAGTAGATGAAAGTATTGCACATTTAAAGTGTTGACACGTTTTGAAGATGTGTCAAGCACTGTTGGAGGGGTTGCTTTTTAAAATGCTTTTGATGGCCCTCATCTCACAATTTGGAAGGCTTTGAACAAAAGTGTTGCCAAGTATATAGCTCAGAAAATACTTGAAGATGGACAGTGAACTAGATTGCTGGTGCATTAATCACCTCTTCAGAGGCTTCTGAGAGGTCATGGGAGGCAGGGCAGGCTTTTGAAAACATGTTTCTACTGAGTACTGTAAAATAAATGCTTTTGGACTGTACAATTAAAGCTGCTGCAGGAAAATGGAGCCCTGAGTTGTTTGGCTTTCGCCTGTTATTTTCATGGCAAAAATAGACATTTGTCTCTCGGCCTTTTTGTTTTTTTGCTTTCTTTCTTTAAGAAGATAATGTTAAGGGTGACAGTTTATTTGGCTGGAAGAACCTCATCTAGTGTTGTGCTGAGAGGCAATAAAAGCATTTGTTTCAGTGCAAAAGTCAGGCTGGTTTAACTGCTTAGGGAAGTGAGTCAGGGTGGGAGGAGTTGGTTGTAAAATAATGTCACCTGTCAAAACAGAAATTGGGAGGGAGAGAAGCTGCTGAGAGAGTGCAAACTGACCACTGAACTTGACCCCAACTGGGGTCTCCTTCTCCCTCTCCCTTTTTCTCTCCCTCTTGCTCTCCCTCTTCCTCTCCCTCACCCTCTCTTCCCTCTCTCTCTCTCTCTCTCTCTCTCTCTCGCTCTCTCTCTTGCTCTCTTTCTCTCTCTCTCTCTCTCTCACACACACACACACACACACAGCTTTTCCTTTTGGTCCCTGCCAGCCAGCCCAGTTTTCTGTCATTTCAAAGCATTATGTTTGCTCATTTGTAAACGCCTCAGGAAAGCTAAAGGTGCCTGCCCAAGTCTCACACTTTGATCTTCAGGTCAGACGGTTTCCATCCTAACTGTTAAGATAGACTTCATTGAGTCACACTGAGAAACCAGATCTATTAGAAGTTAGTCTTGAAATGCTTCATGCACCTTGAAGACTGCCTATTTCCCCTGGGTGAGAGTCCCTTTACTTGAACGGTTTGAGTAGCTTTGTTATCGCTCTAACCTGGATGATGAAAAGTAAGAGAAATTTCTATGGAGCAGGAGTTTGCAGAAATAGATGTGAAATGCCTGTGCTGTATCTATTATAAAATATCCTGCTCTGTAAATGTAAAGAGAACCAAGGTTGAATTTGGAGATGTCCACTGTTTATTAAAATGATGTATGTCATTGCCTGCTTAATGGGGGGAAGCCTGATAAAATACACTTTCTCTAGAAAATGTTACAGGTCTAAAAATCATGAATATGTCATTCTTGATTGTGATTTTTTTTTTCAGACAAGAAAAATTGAATGCCTTAACTTGGCACTAGTAAGGAAAATATTTGTTCTTTTCACAGTAGCACTTTGGTAATTTGAGGCAATAGGGGTCATCTATTCCTGACATTTTCAAACCAAACTGCATTATGACTTGCAGGTTAAAACAATACACATGACTGTCTCCTATTTTATTCTTCAGTGGATCTGGTATTTCAGGTGACAGTGATGTGCTGGTCTAGGGACTATACTTTGAGAATCAAAGATCAAGTCCCAGCTCTGAATGTACCACACACAGGATCTACCTAGATACTGAGAAACCCAGCCTTAGGGGCTACATTTACAATTCATTTCTGCTGCGGTGGTAAAATGGTCTCCATAGAAATTTACTGAAGAGGACATAAACCATTGAAAATGGCTGTTAGGCTCCTGTGTGTGGTCAGAGCTTTGCTTAACTTCACACAGTTATCTGAACAAAGTTGACAGGGCTAAATCAGAGCAGACTAAGAGAAGTATTTTATCAGTCAACATCCCGACCCCATGAAAAGACAAACAGTAATACCTTTGACTAAAGGAGCACTTTAGAATATTTACGTCCTCTTTACTTCGAAGTTAAAAAGCAAGGGCTTTCTTTTTTCATGTTTCCAAGCAAAGACTCTAAAAACAAACTGGGAGAATTTCAGTATTAAGGTCACAGTGTATGCAGGTGTATGTCTTCTTAGCTTCCCAGGTATTAGTTAATTCAGTCTAAAGTTAGACTTTTCTCCTTTCTGGGAAAATACATACTATAAAACGGTTGTGGCTTGTATGTCATGTGTTTGTTGTGCATCTTAATGCCCAAGAATGTTCCCAATACCATGCTTGAAAAACCCTGTCTGCAGTGGTTTCAAAACAGTGAGTGGAAATCCAGTGATAAGCAGAGAAGTTGCTCTTTCATACTGTCTTTTACAAGGTGGAGAGAGTCATGGGAAGATGTCAGATGAATGAAGGTAGCTGAGGAGAAGGGATCTTAGCAAATCTGCTCTTTTCACTTTTAATGTGTTCTGGAGTTGGGTTATTTGCTTGCTTTTGCCATAATTAATAACAATATAGTAATAAATGTCTTGATGAAAATGTCTTGCCCCACTCCCCTTGTTGCTACTCTTGTAATTTTCATCCACATTACTCATCCTGGCAAGTTAGAAACTGTCTGAATAGAAGTTGAGAAATGAGGGAAAAGTAGTAGACTTTTGACCTGTCTACCCATTATAGATCCCTTGGGAGACTCTACAATGGTATCTTCAATTCCATTTACACACAAAATGAATGGTTATTTTAAAGCTTAATTCATCTATCATCAGATAAAAGAATATTCTTGTATCTTGTGAGTAAATGTCGCTTGAAATAGTTCCAAACGTTTATGTGTATCTGTAGATACGTGTCATGGTTGTAGAGGGCTTCATAATCAAAAACCCACTGCTCATGCTAGCAGACGCAATGACAAAATGATGTGACTTTTATATTGGCCTATAGCTTCTATTTCCTTGCATTGCTGTTAATTTGGGTCATTAATACCTGACTCTGTTGAACCGTTAAAAATTGAAGGTTATATTTATCTTAGAATGATACATTTATAAAATATACTGTATTATAAAGATATTTGCCTTGTCTAAGATAATCCAATTTGTAGTTCATTCTAACAGGTTAGTATTCATTAGAAGAGAACTTTGAAGAAATGAAGGCATAGTGAAGTGCCAAATGCTAAAGGTTTCATTAGTAAAATATTTTGTCTTGCAAAGTAGAGATGGGTAATGAGAGATCGAGAAAGAGAGGGAGAGAGAGAAGAGACCAATGACCTTACTACATTTGGAATAGTACCAATCTGTTCTGTAAATTAGAGGGAGGATCTCTGTGTAGTTATTCCTCATTCAGTTGACTAAAATTACTCCTTTTAAGATGAATTATCTTGTATGATCACATGAGGCTAAATTTTTTCAGAGGTTTGAAAATATATGTTCTTTTCTTTGTGATAACAGAAAAATTTCAGAGGCAGGTTTGTTTTTAATAGAAGGAAGAAAGATTATTGATGCTTTGGAAATGCAAGTACCCAGCAGAAGGTTTAAGACTGTCTGATTGCTAAGAATAGTTACAATGGAGTTGGTGAGTATGGCTAAACCGAGTCCATGCATTATTCAACAAACATTTACTGAGCATGTAATATTCGCTGCAATGTCAGGACCAATGCTTGTTGGATCAGTTTTTAAACAAAAATGATTTTTGCTTCCTTTTACCATTAGCTGCAAAACAGCATCTATCAAACAAGGAAGGTATTTAGAAAAACACATCTGTATGCACTACTGGTTAAAATGCTGGGTGCCCATGTGGTAGCCCTACAGATGACAAAGGGGACTCAAGATTTCTCAGTTTCTGCTCTGTGACCTTAGAGAGCAGAATAGTGCTGTAGGGGTGGGTGTGCATGTGTGCGTATGTATGTGTACTGGGACATCCTCTTCTCTTTAGGATACTGGGGTTGGCCTGTTCTTTCATCACTAAATGCTGTTATTTTCCTCTCTGCCCAATTTGTGACAATCAAAAGTATTAGCACACATTACTCTGAGGTGCAAAGGAGCCCCTGGTTGTGAACTATGACTCTGTGTGTGTGTGTGTGTGTGTGTGTGTGTGTGTGTGTATTGCTGCTATACACAAGACCCTATGGCAGTGGAGGAGTCATAGACCAGAGGAGAATAAGAAAGAGTGAACTGATAAAATTGGCATAGTTAAGACTCTACAACATACAGTGTGTGCTTTTTTTTACAGTACCAGTATTCTCACATTTCCGTCAAGACTACTTGGACCAATCCATTAAATCTATACCTAAGAGTAGTCAAAGTATGGCGTTTATTAAGGATTTCCTTACCAGGGACAGGGGGTGGGGGTTGAAGGTGATGAAACTGGGTGGGCAGAGGCTCCACTCAGCCTGAGGACCAAATAACTAGACTTAAGAATTCTCAAAGGAAAATCTCGGGCAACTGTTTTAATTTCAGCCTTCTTGGGTCTCTACTGGGAGACTATTGGAGAGTTTCTGTTCTTGTTGCAGCTTCCTACAAATCATTTCACCCTTCAGCTGAATCTGCAAGCTCTACTCAGCATCTCATTATTGGGACAGAAAGCTTGCTCATCATGTGTCTGCTTCTATTTAACTTTTGTTTTCTACCATTAACTTCCTCAGTATATGCGCCTTTTCTTTCTTCTCTCCTTGTTTTCTTTTCTTTCTTTTTTTATTTTTATCCTCCCTTTCTCTCTCTCTCTCTCTCTCTCTCTCTCTCTCTCTCTC
>NW_022196898.1:11568445-11576890 GCF_008632895.1 Mastomys coucha
TCTCTCTCTCTCTCTCTCTCTCTCTCTCTCTCTCTCTCTCTCTTTCTACTGGGTATAAGCATGCAGGACAGATTCCTATTACTGAGTTGTGCACGCCCACCTGTATCCAAAGTACTTAACTAAGTAAATGTAAAGAAGTGACAGGTGGAGGTGGTGACTACACTGAAGTGAAGTCCTCAGCAACCTGGCAGCCTCTGTGCAGCTCATAGGCTGTGCCTGCCAAGCCCCGGAACTCAGCATAGAGAATCCTGTCAGCAAGCTCATTAATGTGGAATTAACTCAATAACCATGGATCTTTAATTTATTCTGAACCAGACACGGTTGTTCTGTTCTTATAGATTAATGAAATCCAAACAAGATATCCATAAAACTTTAAGCAACCAGTCTACTGGGCACCCTACCTATCTATCGGGGGAAATCATGACTTTACATTTCATAGAGTTCACATTCGGAAGCCAGGCACACTTTGTATACAAGAAATGCTAACGTTTTGCAAATGAGAAGGAATAATCTCTTAAGATCACCAAAGGGATTTTCACAGCTAGAAAGGTCTCTAAAAGCCATGTATGCAGTTAACAAGATAATCCTTTACAATTAGTAGAAAGCACTGGTTGATGGAGAAGAGAGAGTAATTTGTGTAACTGAATTTGACTCCCAAATTTGATAATGCTCTCATATTAAAATGGATGGTGTTGGTCTAGTGTCTTTGTGTTAAGTTGTGCACTAAAACATTAAGAAAGCAAGCTTCTTTTTTTGTCTCTAAATTTCTTATTTTTCTTACACTGTTCCTGTTTAGTCATGTGTGAAGTTTAAAATTTTTTTGTCCCTAATCTCTAGGTTTCATTGGCTTCTGGAAAGGTTAGATTTTTGTCTGTAATTTAAAAATCCATAATATGGAAAAATACTATAGATGCCAAGAAGATATATGTATTCATAAATTGAAACAAGTTAATGGAACAGGGTTTTGCAATGTTATGATTAACATTTATGGTTTGGAGCATGAAAATAGTTTTTAGTGGAAATGAAATTTGTCTTTTGAGGAGTGACCATTTCATTATTGATCTTAAAAATTATCATATTTATCCATTTTTTCATTGTTGTTGTACTTTGAAATGGATCTCCCTGTGTTCCCCTGGCTGTCTCTATGTTGATTAGGCTAGCCTCAGACTCACAGAGATCTACCAGTCTCCTCCCAAGTGCTAGCTTCCATTGCCATAGAAATACTTTTATTGTTTTTAAAGAACAATCACAATTCTCTCTATTTATTTTGCTGAAAGATCACTATGTTACTATTTAAACTAAGTTTACTAAGAAGAGTAGCACTTTATGGATGAGAAAGCATGTATATTAAACCCATAGATCTGTTATTCAGATATATCACAGCAATGGAGAGATGTCAAGATGAGTACCCTCTTAATTACAGAGAATGGAATTGGTGTTTACTAGGAAAAGTGCACATGAAGTGGAACTAAAGTGACATTTTGGTGTTAGCAGTTTTGAACAATGAAAAAGCAGATAATGTGACAGAAATAAATGACCCTCCTACCTCCTAGAAAGGATTTCTGTTTGTTTTTTCTGCTTAGTCATTCACATTACGTTTTTTGGTTTTTGTTTTTGTTTTTGTTTTTTCAATACAGGGTTTCTCTGTGTAGCCCTGGCTGTCCTGGAACTCATTCTGTAGACCAGGCTGGCCTTGAACTCAGAAATCCACCTGCCTCTGCCTCCCAAGTGCTGGGATTAAAGGCGTATGCCACCACCGCCCGACTTTCACATTACGTTTTAGAAATGATGGGACTGGAGTGATCCTCTTTGTTCTGAGTGAGATACTATAAAAAATAGAGAGTTCCATATATTAGGAACAATTTTGGAGTCTCTGATTATCTTTTTTATTTCTCAACACTGGCCCACTTTGGCTGTTGAAAACACAATTTGTATGTGCATGTGCATGTATGTCTGTACAACTAAGTTCTAAATGAAGTTTTGTGGTGGCGCACGCCTTTAATCCTAGCACTTGGGAGGCGGAGGCAGGCGGATTTCCGAGTTCGAGGCCAGCTTGGTCTACATAGTGAGTACCAGGACAGCCGGGGTTACAGAGAGAAACCCTGTCTCGAAAAACCAAAAAAAAAAAAAAAAAAAAAAAATTTATAGGAATCTTGACATTTCATATCAGAATGCAAGTCACTGTGCAGCCTGGTTTCATTAATAAGTAGATTATTATATCAAAAATAATTGAATTGATTCACTTGAGAAATTGCTCTTTATGATTACTATTAACATCATCAATATTCCGTACATTTGTGCAACGTATTTTCTTGTTTCTCTTTATGTATATCTTAAAGCAAAGAAGAAATGCAAACATTTATCATAACATTGACCCTTCAGCATACACTTGTTCCTTCTCTCCTTTCCTTCCTTCCTTTCTCCTTCCCTCCCCTCCCTATTTAAATCTTTCTTGGGAGAGTCTCCCTAAGTTGCCCAGGCAGGCTTTGTTCATACCCTCCTCCTGCCTTGTCCTCTGTGAGCAGTTGGGTTCTTGCCAGCAGACTTAGATGTTTCTTAACACCTAAAGCACTACAGATGTCGAGTAGTTTTTACTGATTCCCAAGCCTCATTTCCACTAAAAGGCTAGCTTGTAGTAGTAAGGCATAGAACTCCTCCCTCTGTGGACCTCAGTGCCCACAGTGATGCTTTATGCAAATTAACATTTGACATTAGTTGAATGAGTAAGCGAGTGAATGACTACAATGTTAATTGAAAATGTCAGTGTTACCAGGAAAAATAGACCATTTCAAGACTTTGATCAACTTCATTCAAAAATTGCTATAGAATAAAAGCCATAAGCAGCTTTTCTTAATCTGCAGTTGTAAAATCATGGGGCTTAGAATGTCAGTGTCACTATAGTATCAATAGAACTTACATTTTCTTTAAAGCTGTCAAAAGAAAGATTAAAATAGGTAAAGAATATTGGGAAGGGTGAATAGAATGTTTAACAGACACATTCCCTGATCTGCAATCTGGTATATCTTACTTTAGATAGTGTCATTCCAAAAACTCAATATGTAAAATTAAATCATGTTTAATATGTGGTTTAAAATGTGCTATTTAATAAACCCACCTTTAAATCATTTAGACACAGTTTTGTAATACACTGTTTTGTAATACCTGCCAGCTAAACCAAACAGTGATGTGACCCGTGAGAATATTCTGTGCAACTAATGCAGTATGTATGGTGACAACAGTTTTCAAAGTGAGGTCCTGGACCAAGGACTCTGTGCAGACTCTCAAACACTGCCTCAGTCATCCTTAGTCAGGAACACTGAGGATGATGCAGTATTCTATGTCCTTTGCTCTATGGGATGGAAGAGGAGACCTGTACCAATGCTGACATCTCTATAGAAAAAGCAAAGGCAAGTGCAAATGGCCCGATGAAAGGGTTAAAGTAACGGAAGAATGATGTGTATCACTAAACAGGTATATACAGGGTGCAATGGGAGCAAAGAGTTCCTTGTGGAGATGATACATCCAATCTCCCATCTGTGTAGTGAGACATTCTAGGCCTTAAACACTTAAGATACAGGCCTAAACTGAACCTCACAAGCACATAGGTTTACTTGCTTATCATAGAAGATCACAGAGTTCACTGGTCTTCAATGTTCAGCATGTGTCAGAATCATTCAGCCAGCTTATTAAAATACATATTGGGCTAGCAAGATGAATCAGCAGGGAGAGCATGCCGGTTGTACAAGCATGGTCATGTTAGTTCAACCCTCAGAACTCACCTGAAGGTGAAAGGAGAGAACTAACTCCAAGGTTGTCCTCTGGTCTTCTGCTGTGGCACATGTGCTTCTACACACATATTGTGCACACACACAGCCTACCAAGGAGCCTCTGTCTTAGTCTCTGTAGGCTCTAGGAAGCATTGTTTCTGACAGATTCTCAGGTGATACTGTCACTTGTTCAAAGCTTCAGATACAATACCTTCAAGTTGAAGATGTTAAGGCTAACGCCCCAAATTTGACATGCCTAATAAAGTCAAGTGATGCTGAGCTGGAAATAAAACTAGATTCCCAGACAAAACCTGTGGACAGAACCTATGCAGGGTGCCCTTGTGTCTGCTTGATGGTATAGCGATTCTAATATCCACAGGAGAAAGGAGCTGATAACTTAAAGGTATTTCATTTAGTTCTTGTTTAGATTGTATTTTTGTGTATTAAAAATTATTTTTCATATTTATTTATGTAGCACGTATGGGAGGGGAGAACCAACTGCACATGTGGAATTCAGAGACACCCTTAGGAGACGCTTCTTTCCTTCCACCAGTAGGTCCCAGGAATTCACAGTAGGCACCTTCATTCTCTGCTCCATCTCACCTTGTTATTCTAAAATCACTATTCTTTTTATTGGATCCTATAGTCTACAATCCAACTGTGGTCCTTCGAGTATCCTATTTTGTGTATGATAATTGATCTGTATATAAATTTAACACATGCAGCATAGCATTGCTTTTGAAGGGCAATTTTAAGTCTTCCTGTTATTATCTTAGGAATATATGTGCATAATGAGGAGTTCTAAGGATAGACATCCTCAACTATACAGCTCCCCTCTGTAGTGTTTGGTAGTTAT
This sequence comes from Mastomys coucha, assembly GCF_008632895.1. Lineage (NCBI taxonomy): Eukaryota > Metazoa > Chordata > Mammalia > Rodentia > Muridae > Mastomys > Mastomys coucha. Next base: position 11,573,069 of record NW_022196898.1, read on the forward strand.
AACAGTAACAAAAACGTATCACAATTTATTAAGCAAGGAACTTAAAATATATAGAGGAAGGCAATTGATAGAGATAATGTTCTATGAACTATTGGATGATAATTTGTTTCAGAAATGTGTGCTTTATCCATAAATCTGTGATTAATTTCACTAATTCTATAAATTAGAGGAAATATATTAATCTCCTTTTGAATGGTGGTAAAGACAGATTCCTCTGAAATTTAATTAATCCATTTGCATTCTTGAATGAGTGCGTGAAAACTCAGACCCTTCAGCACAAATCGTGTAATTGCATTTTAAATGATAATGTGGAAAAATTGGACATGGGTAAGAATAATATATTGTGAAGTGTATCATGACTCCCTTTGTAATTTCAAAATGCATTTTTAATTGCTTTCATCTTAAATTAAGTCTTGTCAGGAAATTCTTTTGAATTGCTACAGGTTAGCACTGAGGGAGGAGCAGTATGTGGAAGAGCAGCCGCTGCCAGCTTTTAGCCTCAGTGAGTGCCTCCTGACTAAAGGACTAGCCTGGGATGGCGGCATCCTTTTAGACGTGTCTATTACATGCACATATGCTAATTCCTTACCATTGAACCACTGTTATCAAATAGAACATGGGGAAATGTCCTTTCTCATAGTTAACTTCTTCGTTCTCTTATTTTTTGTCAGCTAGCGTATAAAAAGTACCCAGACTCCAACACATTAAATCTTGGGCACTTCAACTTGTCACATCAACATCTAGCCTTCCAAACTGAAGAACAGCTGTTTGATTCCCTTGGGAAAGATGCATGAGCCCCATTTCTCACTTCCTGTGGAGCTGTTTGAACTATTTCTGATCCGCTAGATCTTTAAGCAATCATCCATTCTTAAAAAAAAAAAAAAAAAAAAGACAAAAACCTAAGAATGGCTTTTGTGAGTGATTTGGATGACCATTTATTGCTTCCAGGCTGAGAACAACTTCGTTTTGTTGCCAAATACAGCATTTTCGAATTGCATGAAAAAGTTGATTTCATGTACCTATACTGTGTTGCTTGAAAAAGCATAAACTCTGCTTCCTGAGAAAAGAAGCCAAATAACTGCATGTCTGTTCTGAAAGAGTTTTTATGCCTCTAATAATCCCACTTTAGTAGAAAGCTACTTTCTAATGCATTTTAGCTCTGTTTCCTGAGATTGGCTACAAAGGAAAAAGTGATGGTGGAGTGAAAGGGAAAAGATCCTTTAGGAATTAGAATGGATCTCTAATAGAGCTAAAGGAAGTTCTAAAGGGCCTCTTGGCTCAGATGGCTTAGCCATAGACTGTTTAGAATAACTTCGTCATGCAATTGGCTTAATTTCATTATTAAACTTACTAAGAATCTGGCACATCTTATGTTAGCTTTATCAAGTTATTTTACCATTGAATATATGTGTAGATCAAGCAGGTACCTCACAGATCCTAATTGAGCAGAATTTAGAATCTGTGATTCTAACAGAGTTCCATGGTGATGCTTAGAGACCTTGCTGATGAAGAATGTCAGTCACATCAAATGCCGGACTTGTGCATAGTACAGCCTGTGGATGAGTTTACACTGAGGCGTCCTATTCCTTTACTATCTGTTCTGACTCACATGTAGACAACTTTTTCAAATTAAATAGTTGCTATAGAATGCAAGGCTTTCAGTATTGAGGGAAAGTTGATTATAAGGAAAAACTCAAATCGCTTTTTTGGTAGAGGATGGGGCTTTGGATTTTTTTTGTTTATGTATCCTGTACCTGTTTACGCATGCTATAGATTCTGGTTGAACTCAGGCTTGATGACAAAGGCTGAACCTGCTGAACCATTTCCCAGGCCTGAAGTGTTCTTCTCTCTGTTCTCCTCCCCTCCCCTCCCATCTCTCCTCTGCTCCTCTCCCCTCCTCTCTCCTCTCCCTTCTCCTCCCCCCTCCCCTCCCCTCCCCCCTCTCCTCCCTTCTCATCCTCTTCCTTCTCCTCTCCCTTCTACTCTCTTCTCTCCCCTTTCCCTCCCTTCCTCTTCACTCTCCCTTCTCTCCTCCCCTCTCCCCTTCCCTCCCCTGCACTCTCTGCTATTCTTTTGTTTTCTTCTCTTCTCTTCTCTTCTCTTTTCTTTTCTTTTCTTTTTTTATTCTTTTCAGAAAGTAAGAGAAGGTACTAAAGTTACAAACTTGGTATTACCTTTAAAGTCAAAAGTTTGAAAATGTGTCTAATTCCTAATGATTCATTTTGACTAACTGAATTGCTTAGTTTTCATTTAAAAATGAATGTCAGGCTCAGAATTTTGGTGTCACTCAAAATCAAGTACCAATTTTATGAATACCAATAAGTGACTTTTCAGGCCAAATTTAATTTTAGAATGTTATTTTTCAAGAATCTAGATAGCAACTAGATATGCTGTGGTTCAGCACTAGTTGAATTGGTCAATGTGAGTTTTCTTCTAATAACTGAGAGTGGTAATAACCCCTTAAATTTAGGAGAATCACTGAAAAGATGGCATATTCCATATATATATTATAACTAAATTGTATAACAAAAAGCCTCGCTGATAGCATTAACCATTTAGTATGCCTACTTTTATAATGACAGTATCAATGAACAGTTTAAGACCACAGAGCTGAGGTGGTTTCCACTAATAACTCAAACTTGAAGTTTAAAGAATGAAAATTTAATATTTCATAATTAAGAACATTATTGTTTCTCTTTATTTTTCAGTATTACATTTCATTTTATACTTTCAGTTGGCACAATGATAGCATCTGTTTGGGGATTGCAATGTAGTTGTTTGATAGATTTTTTTAAGTTTTATTGGATTATGATGAGAAAAGTTACATTATTTCAATTTATCTGAAATTGTTAACATTTAAAAACTTATTTTAAGTAAATAGAATTAAATCACATTCTTGTTTCCCTTTTTTTACCCCAACTCCTCTCAGAGACCCCCCTTCAATACCTACAAGATCTTTTTATTGTCATATTCTTTAAAATTTATAAAATATTATAACAGTAAAAATGAGTATTATAAAAGTTGTTTGATATAAAACAACAATCAATTTAACAGTCTTATATAGATGCTTGTCTACAGTAATACTAAAAATACATATGTTTTTCTCAATAAAATTTTTAAATAACTCCACTTTAACTGTATATTTCAATATAATCCATTACTACTAATATTTTCTTAAATGAACATAAATATATAAAGTGTTTTTGTTTGTTTGTTTGTTTTGTATTTAGTAGAGCTTAAATTTTTTGCTTCTACTGTAGTAACTTGATATAAGAGTTACAAACGTCAGGCAAAGCATTGAGTCTCACTTTTTGTTGTTCTCTTACAAGCCCCCTCCCAATTTAATTGTCTACATTTCTTTTGGTATATAAATACTTTTAAAATATGTAAGCTGTTCTGAAAACTATAGGATAGTGTAAAAACATGAAATAAACAATACTACTAATAGAGAAGCTGAGATAGGAGAAGCAAGATCTCAAGACCCTTATGTTGTACACAGCAAGACACTGTCATGTACAAACAAGCAGAAAGTGTATATGGATTGTATAATATTGGACCTATTTCTCCAATTTCCAAATTAGAGAGACCATTGGATGACAGTCAACAAATTTCTAGTTCCTCATATTTTTGGATTTCAATCGCTTAAGATATGTTGGTAATATTAATTTTCATATTAAGATATTAAGAAAAAATAATTGTTCCTGTTGTTTTTGTTGTAAGAGGTGGAATTAGGTTTGTGTGGATTTGGTGTGGATTTTGCTTCTTCTAGGGTGTAGTTTTGCTCCTTATGTTGATGTTTTCCATCTATTATCCTTTGTAGGG
>NW_022196898.1:11577755-11590414 GCF_008632895.1 Mastomys coucha
TCTTGTAGTTCTTTAAGGGATTTTTATGTTTCCTCTTGAAGGGCTTCTAGCAGTTTACCTGTGTTCTCCTGTACTTCTTTGAGGGTGCTACTTATGTCTTTCTTAAAGTCCTGTATCATCATCATGAGAAGTGATTTTATATCTGAATCTTGCTTTCCTGGTTTGATGGTGTGTTCAGGACTTGCTATGGTGGGAGTATTGAGTGCTGATGATGCCAAGTAACCTTGGTTTGTGTTGCTTATATTCTTATGCTTGCCCTGCATCATCCGGTTATCTCTAGTGCTACCTGCCCTTGCTAAATCTGAAGGGAGCCTGTGCTTCATGTGATCCTGGTAGTGTCAGAACTCCTCAGAGTCAAGCTGTCTCTGTGATCTTGTGATTCTGGGATCCTGTGACCCTGGGCTTGTTAAAGCACCTGGGAGTAGAGCTTCCTCTGGGTGTTTTGGGACTGGCTGTGGAGCTTGTGCCCAAGGTCTGCTCAGGACACTGCCCAGCCCAAACAGACCGGAAGTAACCAGAGCCACTGGGCTGGCAGAGTTCCTTTGTGCCTGGGTCCTGCTGGTCCCAGTTACTCCTGGTGTTGGGACAGATGTTGTATCCTCCTCACCTCTGATCCTGGGCTTGTTAGAGCACCTGGGAGTGGAGCTTCCTCTGGGTGTTGTGGGACTAGAAAGAACCTGAGCCACTGGGCTGGCAGAGTTTCTGTGTGCTTGGTTCTGCTGGTCCCAGTCACTCCTGGTGTTGGGACAGATGTTTTGTCTGATATTTACTATTTTTTTAAAAAAGATTTATGTAAGTACACTGTAGCTGTCTTCAGACACACCAGAAGAGGATGTCAGATCTCATTACAGATGGTTGTGAGCCACTATGTGGTTGCTGGGATTTGAACTCAGGACCTTTGGAAGAACAGTCAGTGCTCTTAACCACTGAGCCATCTCTCTAGCCCTGATATTTACTTATAATGGGCAATAATCAAAACAGAGTAATTGCAATTCCAATCAAGGAGATTCTATTTAAAAATAATTTTCCCCATTATAGTCTTTCATGGCCTGAACAATACAACACTTATTACATTCATGTGACAAATATTTCCTTTAATTTAGTACTACAAAACTAAATTTAATTAGAACAGTGCAAATTTTAGAGTTAGAATGAAGGTATTAGTGTAAAAAATTTGAGTGTTCTTATATTTATAGTTCCTTTACTTGAATATTATGGTTGAGTGAAATTCCTTATATATGTGTTTTTAAATACGTGATTCTGATTTTGTTTTCTGTCACATATAATTCACAGGATGGTTTTCAATGGTGGGAAAGTTGTTTTGTAAGTCATTGAAATTCTGAGTATTCTGAGAAGCCCTTTGTTAGTTTTTTGGATTGATTTATAGATCCTTTATGTCTAAGTCATGAGGATCAATTTTAATAGTTATTATGTATAAACTATCACACACATAAACACACATACTCTTAAACACGTAAATGTAGTCTGCATAATCCTACATGTACTTAATTATCATTCTTTTTTAAGCTGGAGAATCTAAGTAATTTATGAAGCCAAAAGGTAATAAGCACCAACCTGGCTCTGAATGTTTTTTCTCTTGACTGACTGTAGTTTTTCACTCTCACAGGCCCCTCATGTTGCCGCTTGATGCTTCTGAAATACAAATTAATTTAAATATTTGTCTGCAGCAGATTTGACAGTGATTAATGTTGTTACTGTTGCAAAAATGAATCGGCTATGTTCCATTCTATTGCTGGACATTTGGAATGTTATGATTATTGCATTTTTATTATTCCCATTCTGTTGTGTTATTCTGTTAATTAGAGGCAACTAACCCCCCTTTTTAAAATTGTTAAATGACCATCAGCATAATTGTCTTAAGATGCTAATCCAAGTTGGTAGCTCATTAAAGGCAGGCAAGACAGTTGTCTCTGCTTCTCTACCCCGGATACGGTTATGAGCATTTCTTCATGACTTTATTACCTACTTTTTATTATGAGAATACTAAAAATGTTGAGTGCACTAATAATTCAAGCATTAATTTAATGTTTGAGGTGTAACTTCTCAAATAAAATTGTGTTAACCTTCTCATAATTGCTTATTCTACTATTTCCTCTTCAGTCTTAGCCTAGTCCTTCCTAGGCAGGCAACTCTTTGCTGTGTTCATTTCTATACTAGCCACTACAGGGGCTAGACTGTAGCACAGACCATGATTGGGAAAGCTACTGCATTTTTTTTCTTTTGTTGTAACCATTCCCTTCATTGCATTTAAAAGCCAATTCTAGCCAGGCGGTGGTGGCACATTCCTTTAATCCCAGCACTTGGAAGGCAGAGGCAGGCAGGTTTCTGAGTTCAAGGCCAGCCTGGTCTACAGAGTAAGTTTCAGGACAGCCAGGGGGCTACACAGAGAAACTCTGTCTCGCAAGAAAAACAATTCTAGCTTGACTCAATCTATGTCAGTAAATAAAACTTCTGTGTAAAAGCCTGCCATTATTTTTTTTCAACAGCTGGAAAAATAATGGATTCCCTGACTTACTCATAAATTACTTTACAAATAAGCTCTCTGATGTAATACTACTTGGTTTTTAAAACAGGTAACTTGCTCACTCATACAGGAATTTCTCCAGGATTTCTTCAGATAAGTTACCCCATATACTTACATGATCCTCTTTCATAGATGCACAGTTAAAGATGTCCTTGCATCAGAAATTATATCTGCTTTTGCAAATGCAAAACAATTGCCTATCATCCTGATTCTGTGAAGGAAGCAAAGTAGAACTGTGAAGCTTTTTATTTATTTATTCCTTTTTTCTGCTGTCAATGCTGTTCATCAAATTGTGTTTGTTTTCCCCCACATACCTTCTAGCTTGGTATGGCTTCATTCTTGACGCTGCCACTTCCTTGGTCCACATCACAGTTCTTCCTGAAAGAAAACAATATCAGACTCATGTTCTTATGCAAGATGCCCTTACCTCTCCTGGCTCAAAGTTGCTCCACTGATCAATGGATTTACTGGCAGGAATTTTTCTTTTCACAAGGTTTCCCTTCTACAATTAATGAAATGGAGCCACTGTTAGCTAATAGCTATTGTTCGAGTACAATGGAGTTGTCAGTGCATGAATGTTGCAAGAAAACCTTTTCTAAGAGTAACATTTTAGGCATCCAGCAGTCACTAGTAAGTAGAGTCAAAACACCAAAGTCTCATTTCTTTTTTTTTTTTTGATGTTATATAATGCACTTTAATGGTAAAACCCTTGACAACACAATGTATATCTGATACATCTTCTATGTGAGTCTCCATCCAAGCACCTCTGAAACAGGTGCACTTCATGTCCACTTGTCACAGGAACCCTTGAAATTCAGAATGAAAGGTCATTGTGTTAAGCTTGCAGTGCCTTCACAGTTAAGGGGAACCCATGTGTGATACCTTTATTCAAATCATCACTTGTACTTTTAAAACTGTCTATCCAGCCTCAAACTCCACCATTTTTCATTTCCGGTTTTCCATTCTAGCACATTGCTCTTATCTAGCTACCTAGCTTCCTCATGAGTTCTTTTTGTCTTCATCCGTCTTTGCCACAGAACTAGCTGTGAGATTCCACCAGATGTCCCATCACAGAGGTCCACGGTCCACAGAGGTTCGTTCCTGCTCAGTCCTACCATGCAGCTCCGAAAGCATCTTTGGGTAATTGTTTATGAATGTGATTGAGCCTTTTATTTTATTGAAGAGGGTTTTCATTTACTCTTCTGTTGAGTCAAACTGTAATGCTTTCTAATTAGAACATGACATCAGTCAGTAATAGTTGTGGCTCAAGAGTAACAGAGCAGCCTATCAAATATTAATTTTAAAAGCACAATCCAGCCAAGCATTTCAGATTTTTAAGTACTTGGTGTCAGTGTCATATTGTTGTTAAAGAGTGCATTGAAAATGGGAGGCACAGCCTGAAATAAGATTGTACAATGACAGTGTGAACTCATATTGTCAGAAGTACATCTTAAGGAATTTTCTTGACTCTTTTCCAGGAAAAGAGTTTTCAGTAGCTCTAAAATCTATCTTAACATATGTGTTCAAAAAAAATAAAGTGGCCCAATTCTTGAGGCTGAATATATACTGCATTTGTTTTGTTTTCTGGGAACATCTGGAGTGTGATTCTACACTGAAAGCAATCATACACACAGTATCAGTGTGCCTTAAATATCATTTAACAATAGCATTTGCAATATGAATGCTTGAGAGATGGTTGCTTTATTCTTTATAGAGCTGCATGCACAGGGTTAGTCGTGCAAGGATGCTAGTCTGACTCCCATGAATTTACATTCTAGTGGACTTCTTGAAAGGCAGCAGAGGAATTAGATTGGGGTGAAGGTCTTCAAGACTGTACTTGGGAGTGTGCCTGTAATGGGTACGTAGGAACATGTCTCCAGCACAAGCATTATGGCCTGAGTGTCTGCAGGGAAAAACTCACAGCTGTCCCTGCAGCACTTAGCACCAGTCTGTGAAGTACTGCTGAACTTGAAATGCCAAGCAGGAAGCAGGCCAGATGTTATAAGAGAAAAGAAGTGCATTGTTTTTTTCATTACTTGCATCAAAAGTAGACGTGAACCATCATCCCCAGTTGACTTTAGGTGAATAAAGAAGGAAACTCAAATGAAAATAAAATCTAGCGGAATACAGTGGCCCATGTGATTAATGCCAGTGCTTGAGAATTGGAAACAGGATGTTAGGTTCTGAAGACCAGCTTCTCTTGGTAACATAGAAAGTTTGAGGTCAGGGATACATGATACCCCATCCCCCAAATGAATTAATTAATATTAAAATGGTAAAGGCTACAATGTGTATAAATTTATGTATACCATACACACACATATGTATGTGTGTGTGTACATATATACCTAATCTAATCTCCTAATCTTTGTGTGTATGATCCATATGCACACGTGTCTGTGATGTGTGTTTGTAAGTCTATGTGTGTTAGTGCTGGTACATGCGTGTGCTTGCCACAGTGTACACGAGGAGGGTATCAGGGAAGAAATCCATAATTAGGAAGGGCAATTCACGTCATGTCTTGTACCTTGTTTACAACAGGGTCTCTCTTTTTGTTTATCTCTGAGTACTTGAGGCTAGCTGGCTTTCCAGCATCCCATGATTCTGCTGTCTGCCTTCCATCTTGCCACAGACTTACTGGGATAACAGGTTTGTACTACTAGGAAGCCCAGCTTTTTACGAGGGTTCTATGGATTTAAACTCAGGCACATTACACTCCGGGAGCACTGCTTTACTCCTGAGCAATCCTAGAATTTGTACACATATTCTGAAATGAAAAGCCAGCAAAATTCGAGAAGGTTGGAGGTGGCTTTTTATTATCTATTAGTCGACTTAGTTATTTAGTTGAGACAGAGTGCTGCTGTGTAGTCCAGGCTGGTCTCGAGCTCGCTGACCTCAGCCTCCTGAGTAGAGTATTGAGAAGATAGGCGTAGACTATAGTTCTGGCTTCATGATGTTTTAAATAGAAGCTCTGGAAGCAATGGTAAAACACACAGAAAATGTTACTCTTAATTTTGAACTCCTACCCTGGATACATATTTTAAAATCTGGAGAGGATTAAATTACAGATATAGAAAATATTATTCAGTGAAAAGACAATGAAATGAGCCTATTAATTGTGATTATTAGAACATATGTCTGCATACAAGTACTTTTGCAATGTATAGTATCTGAATTAGACTATAGGAAATTCTTTGTTACAGGAGGGGCTTGTGGTTACATTGTATTATCATTACGACTTTTGTAAGGAATGCAACAAAATTCTGCGCTAATGTATAGAATTGACAGGGTTAACTTGAGCTGTTTTGCTATGTGTTGGCCTTTCTTCTTCCTGCTCTTTCCTGAATGCTCAGACAGATTCAATAAGCTTAGAGGACAGGGAGAGTACCAGCAGATAGGTAGGAACTCTGGAAAGCACACACCGACCCCAACAATTGACAGGCAGCTTTTTAGAAAAGCAGCATACATTATCTAATTACCGAAGATGATTTATTCATAAGCATTAAGAATATGAAGTAAATTCAATTTATGAAGATTGACTTCTTACCCTTTGCTTGTGTTATGCAGTAAGATAGAAGGTTAAATGGCTTATCCTCTATGACTTGACCTTTCTCTTTATTTTCATTATCTTAGGGATTTGATTTCATTAAAGACGCATTAAACAAGACATTTTATAGCGAATAACTCAGGTCTGGCACTTCGGGATTTGCTTCTAGGTTTTGCTGCAAACAGATTACACAATATAACCGTAACTCATATAGTATTAATTTTTTTTTTGTTCAAAAATCATGAAACTTTGCTTTATGCCAAAGTTGCTTATACTCTAAAAATTATGGGGTAGTGATTTCAGTAAATAAAATTTATTATATGAATCCTATGTTAATAAAAAAATCTCCAAACTCAATACCATGTACAAATCTTTGCTGAAGGGAAGAACAAAATAACTAAAGCACAGGATGTAGTGCATTTTAAACAATTTTATACTCAAAAGCTTGCCTGAGCCTCACTCCTAAACAAATTTATTTAATCCCAAATCCCACTCAATTCATTTTCTCTATAAATGTTCTTGTTCTCTTTTAATTTTTATTATTAAATGCATACATCTGGGTAGAAGCAAGGACTCAGCTCTGTAGCCCTTAGTGTCTATTGACAATGTGTAATGGTTCTCTTCAGGTCTGAATTGACATAGACAGAGTAAAGGAATCGTCGTGTGCAAGTTTGCAGCTGTTTATAAGAGCAAAAGCATGATACTTGTAAAGTGATAATGTCAGTGTTAAAAAACATACTGAAAAAAAATCTGATCCAAGCTTAAACTTTAAAACTGAATTATTGCCCTTCTCACTACCATGGTCATCGATCACATTTTCAAGTTGGATTAGCTTTATATCATTCCTTTCCAAAATTAGCTTTAAATAGTATTTATTTATTAAAGATGCTTTTGTCAATTAGTTGTATCTTCACTAACAGAATGCTAACAAACTCTAGTTTTGAAGAGAAAGAAAAAATTATTTCTATGAAGTAAAGAATTATAGAAAATCCATGTATCTATGGTGCTTTAAAAAATTGTTTTTGAGATAGGTCTCTTGTTCTGTTACCCACACTGACCAAAGTCTCTTCATCCTCCCACCTCAGTCTCCCAGAGAACTGGAGTTCTCTACCCACACACCAGCACATATGGCTGATACCACTTTCTATTATGAAATTTAAACTGCTTCTGGGTTTTGTTATATTTGATTTAAGGGAGATTGTTAATATGGATTCATATCTATATCAGAAATTATATGTTCTAAAAACTCTAAGTCTTACATTTAGGTATTAACAATTTCCACAGCTTTAAACAAAATTATTTAGAAATAAATAATAATGTGTTTTTTTTTTTAAACACTCAGTTGTAGCCAGTTTCAAATTCCAGTGCTATTTAGCACACAACTCTGTTTAGAGGTAGATTCTTTATAAAATAAATTAGATTGAAGTTATTAAGGCAGGCTCTAGTTTAATTTGCTATCCTTATCCAAAGCCAAACTTGGAATACACACACCTAGAGTGAAAAACCTCATAAAGTTACAAAGACCTGAGAGCCTGCAGGTTGAAAGAGATCTTAGAGAGACTAACCTCACTATTACCTTGAGTTTAGATGTCTACCTTGAAAAATTATCGTAAAAATATATTTTGAGTCTTTAAACCACCCTACCTTGATATGTTGTTATGATAGCCCTCACAGACTGAGATGGGGCCCATAAGGACGAAAGGGAAGCAATCCATAATTGGGGAGCGAATTTCAAAGTGTTCCTTCTTTGTTACTTTCACAACATAATGATTTTATGTGACTGACAATAAAAAATAAATAAAAAGGTTTTCACAGTCAGATTTATGTAAGAGACAGAGAAAAGAAGTATGAATATGCTGGAAAATCATTACATAACTCAACCAAAGCATAGGCACACCTTGAAAGGTGAGGTACATGTAATGATAAAATTACCCCTCACACTCACATGATAAGTTCCAGGAGCTGACTGATGTGTTCTCAATAATTTACATTTCATGTGTTACTCACCCTCACAATAACTCTATGAGGTCTAGGAACAGAGTATCCACTTTTTTTTTCAGCAAGACAACGGAAGCCAAAGAGAACCTTAAAAAGAGGAAGTCAGACATAGAAGCACACACCCAAGTCTACTCTACAGAGCTGGAGACGCAGTCTGTGAGTGGTAACACGCTGTTGGAGGCACACGGCACTAGACCTTATCAGGCCTTCTCTATATGAGCACAAAAACGTTTGACTGTATGAGAAAATATTGACACGAAGTTTTCTATTTCTCCTTTTCATTTTGTGTCCATTTATTAAAATGAATGTGCTGCCTAATACACAACATGCCACATTCTTGTGATGCGTAGGTTCGTTTTCTTAGACTGTGTTTGCAAGAGTTCTTAGGAAGAGGATTTTCTCCCTCAGCTTTTCTTTCTTTCATTTTTTTTTGGGGGGGAGGGAGGGGTGGTGAGCAAGTGATAGTTATGTTTAATTAATAGTTGATTGTAGTGGTACTGGCAGGATCACATATATATGAACAAACACATCAAACGTGTACAGATTTTTGAATACAAAAATATATTAAGTCATACATATATGACCATTCATATGAACAATACAGTTGTTTGAATGGAGTTAGAGAGTTGGCCCCGGAGTTACTCTTTATTATTCCTTTTATTCAAAAGTGATTTTTTTCTCATATAATATATCCTGATTATGGTTTTCCCTCCTGTTACTCCTCCCAGTTCCTCTGGAAACAAACTGAGGTCCTTTGGCAAGAGAGACATGACAACATAGTAGATGGAGAAGATTCATACATAAGACAATGTACAATACTTTTGACATCATGACTTGGTATAATTTGTATATAGCCTGAAAATAACTGACACTGTGTTTTCTATAGATAAATATATAAGAAAATAAACTTGTATGCATTTATATTCTTGCCTCCCATCCAGATTCACCTGTTTAATCTCTCTAGAAAATAAACAGGCTTCTAAGGGATTATAATATAATAATATATAATGTAATATAAATTAAAAGGTAAAACAAAAACTAATGCATTGAAATAGGACAAAACAAAAAACAAGAAAAAGAGCCCAAGAGAAGGTCGTAAAACCAAATAGATTCAGAGACCCACTCATTCCCATGCTTAAAAAGTCCATGAAACTACTAAACTGTAAACCATAATACATATGCAAAGGGCCTTTGGGTAAAAAGAGAGAAAATATAGATATAAAATAAAATGAAAATAAAAAGTAAGATAAAATTAAAAGAATTCCTGACAAGACATTATGGGACAAGTAACTTCCAAAGATATCACTGAGTTTGTTTCCTGTTGGCCATCTACTGACGTTCATGCTGCCTACCCTAAAGAGTAGGTTATTTTACTAGTGAGACTCCCCTAAAGAAAAATACAGTTTTATTTGCAAGTGGTTATCAACTAAATATTACTTCTGGTTTAGAGATAGGGGGTATGTATCCACTTTTCCTTTCAGGTCTAGGACCCCACCAGGTACAGACTAATGTGGACCCCGTGCATGCTACTTCAGTCTCTGAGTTCATACTGCATCCATCCATCCATCCTGTTAATTTAGAGGACTTTGTTTTCTTAGAAGGTCTTTCATTCTCTGCATAATGTCTGTCAGTTTTTGTATTTGTTATCATCTTCTGCAGGAAGAAGCTTCTCTGATGATGGCTGCTCTGAGCAAGACACTGATCATTTTCCCTGGCCAGAATCTCCATGGTTGTTTGTTTGTTTGTTTGTTTGTTTGTGTGTGTGTGTTAACAAACTGAGGTCCTTTGGCAAGAGAGACATGACAACATAGTAGATGGAGAAGATTCATACATAAGACAATGTACAATACTTTTGACATCATGACTTGGTATAATTTGTATATAGCCTGAAAATAACTGACACTGTGTTTTCTATAGATAAATATATAAGAAAATAAACTTGTATGCATTTATATTCTTTTAAAATATGAGAATCATAGTAATCCCTCTTTTAACTCCTGAAGTTTGCATGTTATTCATTAGGTATGAGAGTAGTCCACAGCTGAAACTATATACAAATGAGGTTGGTGCTAACCTATGACAAAGCCACCTGGGACTGGGGATGCATCTCAGTGGTGGAGCACCTAGCACCCTCAAGGGTCTCATTGCCACCACTGAAAAACAATGACCTCCTGCAATCTTAGTAGTCCAGTATTGTTCAGTGTGGGGTAAACTGGGGGAGGGGCCTTCCTGAGTACTGAGGTCGTTCTCTCCCATTCAGCCACACCCCAGCTCTAAATCTACAATTTTTAAAATTATATTTTTGACTACAGCTTGAACACAGACAAACTTCTTACTACATATGAGTTTTTGATATCATTTCTTCCAAACCATCAGGTACTAACATAGTCACTTATAAATATTCCAGTATTGGCTTTCATATTTATAGATGATCACCAGACCTTTATAGTTCTACTCTGGACACATTGTGGCAAATTGAGTTTTCCTCAATTAACTAAATCATTAATTAATTTTTGAGATGGACTTTCAGTACATTGTTGCCCAGCCTTGCACTTGCGGCCTCAAAATAATTCTGCCTTAGATTTTAGAACAAATAGGAATATAGCTATACATAACTAGCCAGCCAATTTATTCCTAAAGTAAGAGTTCAATTTATTCCTAAAGTAAGAGCTAAATTTATGAATGGGTCTACATACCAGTTGTTTCTTCTAAAGGCTTTATTTGAGAAGTGGTACCCATTTACACATCAGGAAGCTGAGTTAAGTGGACTTGAAAGTCTTGCCTGGGAACACCCAGCTGGTACATGAAGGCATCTGACAGCTGAGCATAGAGTCTTTCTCGGAATGTACTCTTATTTGCCTAAAAGGAGGCTGCAGAAAATCAAGGGCTAAAGTTAGACTTTTGAGTTTTCTTCCTAGAGATCAATTACTGTGCTCAAGAACCACATTTTAAGTTTTCCTTATTTCCCTTAAGACAAGAAGCTCAAAAATTCCTCAGGTATTTCTTTTATGAAGCTGACACTGAACTGGATGCTATTTCTGTTGAATCGCTGGCCCTTACGCTGTCTTAGCTGTGTTAAGGAATCACTCCAGTGTTAACACATTGAAGACTGAAACACTTTATATCACTTTGACAAAGTTCGAAGGACTGTGAGGATCAACATCGCCCCTGCACTTCCCATATGCCTCTAAAACCCAGCACTTGGGAGGCAGAGGCAGGCAGATTTCTGAGCTCGAGGCCAGCCTGGTCTACAGAGTGAGTTCCAGGACAGCCAGGGCTATACAGAGAGACCCTGTCTCAAAAAAAACAAAAACAAAAACAACAACAAAAAAAGTAAAAGGTTCAGGCAACTCACATACTAGTGTTTCAAAGCACACAATTTGTAAAAAAATGAAAGTGCCTAAAAAAATCATGGAACTATCTATCTAAGATGGAAGTCTCATATAATTTATTCTCAGAATACTTTTCATTTTTTTAAAGGTTAGGACTCAAAGGAACTTATTATTATTCTTTAATCTATTAATATTTACCAATCTAGACAGCAGGAAATTTTTTAAAATATTTAATTCTTTTAAAGGTAAATCTAATAAACATTTAAATATCCAAACCAACAAAACAAACCAACCAGAGTCACTGCAAAGTCCTGAGGCAATTGAGAACCTTTCTTGGGGTTCCTAGCTCCATTAATGAAATAATTTAAGAATGGATTCAGAAAAAGGAACAATCCATGACAGGCAGGGTTCCGGGAGGAGGAAGATGAAGAAGAAAATGAAAAAAGCCATGCTGTTTGAAGTAAGCTAGTTGGAGGTTAGCCACCTGGGGAGCAAGCAGCCAACTGGAAGTGGGGAGACCCCTAGAGAAAGAGTGGAAATCTTAAGATTCAGAAAAAGCAGACACAGGCTCCAGTCAACTCTCAAAAGAAAGAGACAGAAAAGAAAAACAAGGGAACTGCATCTTTCTGCAGCCTGACTCAGGCAGACTTAACAGAACGTCTTGGCTCTGACAGTACTAGGAGGTGAGACATCTGGGAAGGAAACATACTTTATATCATTAAAAGGATAAGGATTTCTCTTATCTCTTTAGCATGGATTAAGGTGGAGAACTGCCTTTCTGTGGGATGGTTCCTTGGCCAGAAGTTTAGAGGGCACAACTGGATTAACTCTTAAGGAAAGGATAACGGCAAGTGTTCACTGAAGACAGATTCCACTCCATTGACCACAGCTTTCTTTTGGTGGCTTTTAATTCTACATTAACAAAGTGGTCATTTCTCACGTTGGATGAAATGTGGTTCTGAAGCCAGATCAGTGAATGTCCATTTCTGCTGTTCTAAATTTACTGATTGTCTGGCAATTTAAAGGAATCATTAACTCTTACATGATGCTCAAACATTGCAGATTGGTCATGTGGAAAATTTGCATGATTAATATATTTACTGTTTAATAAACATATTTATTACTATCCATACCAATTTCTCCAGAAAAGCCTTTAAGAATTAAGAATACCCCAAAGAACTACTTCTAAACAGGTCCATGACCCCGGTTTCCTATTAACTTTTCATTTCCCCTACCT
>NW_022196898.1:11590923-11591691 GCF_008632895.1 Mastomys coucha
TACAGAGTGAGTTCCAGGACAGCCAGGGCTACACAGAGAAACCCTGTCTCGAAAAGCCAAAAATAAAAAAATAAAAAAATTAAAAATTAAAAAAAAAGAATTAGGAATCTGCAGCACTTGGGAGACAGAGGCAGGTGTATTTCTGAGTTCGAGGCCAGCCTGGTCTACAGAGTGAGTTCCAGGACAGCCTGTCTTGGGGAAACAAAAAGGAATCTAACAAGCTTGTGGTAAAAGTTGTTTCAAGTTTTCCAAAATTCTAATGTTTAGGTTGAAAGCTCAGCTGTCACCCACCTGTGCTTAGACAGCTCGGTATTTCTCTTCCTCCCTCATGTGACAACAGATTAGACACTTGCTTTGCTTCCACTGGTTTGAAAAACCATAAGAGCTACTGATCAGGCAGTTTATTGTGTATAAAATACACATGTCAGACATTCAACATGATTTGGCTTAAATATACATCACAGTACTGCATTCTTCTCTGTCTTTCACTCTCTATACAGGAGAGCATTATTTCCACTCAGACCTAAGTGGTGCCATGCATGATATCCCAGCTACTCAGGAAGTGATGGCAAATAAATTACTCATTTAAGGTGAGCCTGGGCAAGTGAGAAGCTGTTTCAGAAGAAGATGAGGAAGAGGAAGAGGAGGAGGAAGAGGAGGAGGAGGAGGAGGAGGAAGAGGGAGAGGAGGAGGAGAAGGAAGGAAAGGAGAGGAGGAGGGAGAGGAGGAGGAAGAAGGAGAGGAGGAGGAGGAGAAAGACGAGGGAGA
>NW_022196898.1:11591701-11648350 GCF_008632895.1 Mastomys coucha
AGGAGGAGGAAGAAGGAGAGGAGGAGGAGGAGAAAGACGAGGGAGAGGAGGAGGAGGAAGGAGAGGAGAAGGAGGAAGAGGAAGAGGAAGAGGAGGGGAAATGAAAAAGACAGCATGTAGAGCTATAGAATTATCACATTTGTCTAGCACGAGTGAGGCCCTAGATTCAACTTCTACAGGTGACAAAATAATTGTGGAAAAGTTACTTCAAATAAACAAGCGTGCTCTATCAACATGACATGAAGAGGGGCCAACACATTGGTCGTAGGATGTAGGACTACTTTTTCATCATTCTGTGGCTCAGTTTCCCAGTAACCTGTTTTATTGTTTGCTTCTCTTTTGCTGGGAATCAAGCCCAAGGTCTTGTATAGGCTCCATCCTGAAGAAGGCACTTAACTTAAATTAACGTTTGATACTGGAGAAGCTCTTGCCAATACCTAGAGACGCACTTTATTTCTTTAACTGTGTTTGGGTCACAGGAGTCACTGGCATTCAGAACACCAGAATCACGGGTATTCAGTGTTTTCCTGTAACTCTTATTTCAGTAAAAATAATAACTCCTTTGAGAAACACTGCATTTTTATCTGTCTTTCTGATGTCAGGTGACCAATGTGTTCCTCTAGGAACACAATGTATCAAAGAATGATCAAGGCTGATTGATTCCAAGGTGAAGGACTGCTGAGGACCTTCTGCGTGAGGCATCCCCTTCCCCCACACCATGCCCCGCCTCCACCAAACACACCCCTTCCTCTTTATGTTTATATAAAACACAACACTGCTGAACGCCCTGTGTGTGAAAGTAAACGGCATTGAGCTCTCCAGCCTTATGAGGCAAGCTGCAGAGTATGAAAGGAAGAGAGATTGAGAGAATGTATCAGAGAATCAAGGCTTTCTTACTTCTGTACTGTACCTCCAATTATGATTAGGATGCTGATAGAAGAATGGCAGTTTTAAATTTTATGTTTATAATGTAGTACTATGCACATGCATACAAATGTGCACATATACCATCACATACATGTACATAGGCACATATCTCGAGATGTCCCACCTACATTTCCTTTCAAAAAATAGAGAATGAGGAAAAGTGCTGAGACATGTAACACTCATATTTCAACTTACAGAGAAGGTGAGGAAAAGCTGAGTCACTGTTTTCAGAGTGCCCAGCTAAGCTGTCCACATTGTTTTCCAATGGGAATTTACACTCCAAAGAGGGAATAGTTGTTTGCCAAAGTCACAGAACAGCCAAATGAAACTGACTCTAGTGAAGGGAGACATTAGATGGCCATGGCTGGATTAAGTATCTGGAATTTATTTACATTTTAAAATTCTACTTACACAATACTTCCTAATTTTGGCAACTCTTTATCAGCATAACTCAGAGTTTTGTTTTTAAACTGTCTCAAAAAGATCAGTGTGTAAAATTTCAGTATCTTACAGAAGTAACTACTAATCAAAGCGTGAAGTCTTCTGGGTCTTTTTATGCAATCTTCTTCTATAAAACATTCAATTACTCATGGTTTACTTTTTCATTTATGAGTTATTTGGAAGCTTTGACCCATGAATCCTTTTTCTTACAATGTTTCAGTGGCTTCCAGAATCCCAAGACATCATCTACTAATGGACAGGGAAAAACTCATTATTCATCTTTGTTTTGGTGAAATAGGAGATTGAAGGAGAGAGTTTCAGAGGAGAAACTCTGACCTAATAAGTCACAGTCCACTCCTCTGCTACCTCATGCCACATCCCTTCTACCTCTGTTCCTCAGCTGCAGTGGACTTACAGATGGACTTAACTCAGAAATCAAAACAATTTTATTAAAATCTCCAGTCTGCTTCCATCACCTGGATGACTTGGGCAAGTCTCCATTGCTCTTTGGCATTGAAGGTGTAGGTCTGAATTCTAGAACATCCACAGAAAATTCCCAGGTTCTTGTGTCTCAGGACGAAGGATTGTACCAGGGACACATGGTTATAAACAGAAATAGAGACAGTGTCTTAAAGATGAGGTGGAACTGGACCAGTGAGCAAGAAAAAGGCATGAACTCAAAAGCAGTTGGCCATGAGGCTCATGACCTCTACCCTTCATAAGTCATTTTGAAAGCACTTGCTTCCACCACCGTTAGGCATCCTGGGCTTCTCATCATCCTGGATTGAATGTACATAAGTCCAGTCATGAAAAGTTTTCCTGTTTCTTGCTTTTTCCCCCTTTTCCAACTAGTTTTCTTTTAAATGTTGATTTTGATGTTTCTCTCTATATTCCTATTCTCTCTCCACACTGGAACTACTTTATGCAGTTATTTGAGGATTACTTTACATTCTGCTAGTAAATTATGATGCTTAAAGCCTACCAGAGACTTGATCATAACTTTAAATGACTCCCTTTATGTTGTCTAACCTCTTCTGGAGAAGAAACTCTCTGTTCACCCCAGATAGAAAGGGCATAGCAGATAAAGAAAAGGCTCTGTCATAGTCCAGTTTGGTGGACCAAGAGTTTATTGGTTACAGACTGGAGCACGGGTGACTTACAGTCAGCTACCCCTCTACTTCTAGTGGAACATGAGTATCTCAGGACACCTTGCACCATTAGAGTCCTCTGAATGCATTATGAAAAGTCACAGCACCAAAAGCCCCACAAC
The DNA here is from genome assembly GCF_008632895.1 of Mastomys coucha. Classification (NCBI taxonomy): domain Eukaryota; kingdom Metazoa; phylum Chordata; class Mammalia; order Rodentia; family Muridae; genus Mastomys; species Mastomys coucha. The sequence goes on from NW_022196898.1 coordinate 11,594,340, forward strand.
AACTTAACCTTCCAGCTCCTCTTTAAATTCTCTGTTCATCTTTTTAAACAAAATTGGAACCTGAGCTGACATGTAGTGTCTATCTAACTCTTTGTGTTTAGGACAAATATTTGAAAGCTAGCTTTATTAATTTCTTCTTTCAAAATCAAGTTTCAGTATTAGTGTCACAAAACAAAGTTTAATAAAAGAATTCAAAATGAAATTTTGGATAGTTTTAAAGCACATAAGATTCCTAATAGTTCATTTTAAAAAGAGTTGTAAAATTTTTTATATTTAAAATTTTTGAGTTTTATTTATGTGTTTAAGAATAATATTTATCCTATCTATAATTGATTTAAGAAATACCAACAAGAATTTGCCACATTTTTATTTTTATGAATTATTGAGTTGAGCCAATTTGTCTTGAACTTTGGCTTTCATTTTCAAGTTCTCTAAACTTGTACTGGAGTCCAGATCTCCATGAAGAGGAAGTGGAGGGGACAAGCCTTCACTTGCTTGGCTGCAAGCTTTCAGCACCAATTACTTTCTACACAATAGTGTCAACTTTCTATGCACCTACTTGCAAATGTACAGACTGGCAGGGCCATGATCATTTAGTCTGGACATATTGACTTCAGGCTCCTTACTTCAAAGGTGACTAAAGACTGTGCCAACTATCGCAATGATGTGTGAAAAACTCCTCCCCGAACTCTGACTAAGAGGCTAAAAGAGAACATCATTTTGAAAGTCTATTATGTGAAACTTCCTAAGGCAAAGAAAGCATGAGTCTTGAATCTAATAATAAACCCACATTTGTGGCCATTCTTTTAAATATGATATTGTTTTAACATTACTGAGTTATGAGACAAAAATGCCTTATTTGCTGGCTTTAAAAAGTATTGAAATATTTGCTGGCTTTAAAAAGTATTGAAATATTTGCCTCTAAAATTCTAAATTTGCTTTCACATGGTAACATATTTTGGCTGAATTGGTCATTATTGCCCTAAATGTGTGAGTATGAATTGGCATGGGGATTCTATATAAATTTTAGAATGATTGACAGCCTAGCCTATGTAAAGAAACAATGGGCGTGCAGTTTTCTGCACTAGGCATAGCATAAATTTTCATTATTTCTTGATGTCAATACCAATTATCTTCATAATTTAATGTGCTTTTCCAAAGCAGGCCATGAGCTACTTCCCCCCTTTTCTTCTCTTCTCTTAAAAATAGTGTTTCCTGATCCCAAGGTTTAATTGTTCATTTTAAAGGCCCAGATTCTCTTGTGATCCCCCAGCACATGAACCTGTGCAGAAAGTGAACTGTGTAGTTAATGTTTATTACTACAAAGGGTGTTGATCTTTTAAAATCTATTTTAGAAATGATTTATATTTAGTTTCTGTTTACACAAAGATTCAAAGGCAGAATGAGGATCTGGTCTTGCTTTTCATCTTATCCACATGGAGAGTCAACTTGATTCCATCTGAATGTGAAATCAGGCTTTCCAGAGGAACCTGGGGTAGGTTTTACCATCTTGTTCCTGTCAGTAATCAATTCAAGGATCATTTTGTTTTGTTTTGTTTTGTTTTGTTTTTGGTTTGTTTTTTTGTTTTTTGAGGCAGGGTTTCTCTGTGTAGCCCTGGCTGTCCTGGAACTCACTCTGTAGACCAGGCTGGCCTCGAACTCAGAAATCCACCTGCCTCTGCCTCCCAAGAGCTGGGATTAAAGGCGTGTGCCACCACAGCCCGGGTCAAGGATCTTTCTTGATGAATGAATATCTTTGCTTTATTTCTGCTTTTGTTGAATATGTTATATATGGATTACCAAACTTTAAATATGATGGAATGAATAGTAATACATCCATAATGAATATAACTTAGTGTTTAGGTTATAGTATTTGAAGCATGGTAGACAAACATTTTGAACATTAATGATAACGGTTGGTAGCTATAAGAAATATAGGAGATTGACTGTAACAGCCTTCATCTTGTAATGATCTGAAGCTATTTGATGAAAGAAATCTTCTTTTTGGCTTTATATTTAACATTTTCATCTTTCATAAAGGAGAAATTGAAGGTGAGGGAGTAAGGAATGAAAAATAATGAAGAGATACAGAGTGGGTAGTAGGATGTAGTTTTTTTGTTTTTTTTTTGTTTTTTTGAGACAGGGTTTCTCTGTGTAGCCCTGGCTGTCCTGGAACTCACTCTGTAGACCAGGCTGGCCTCGAACTCAGAAATCCACCTCCCTCTGCCTCCCAAGTGCTGGGATTGAAGGCGTGTGCCACCACTGCCCGGCAGGATGTAGTCCTTTATTTCATACTATTATGTTATTCAGCTTGACATGTAATCAGAAGCAAGGACAGAGAAGAAGACACTGATCCTCAGGGATGAAGGACTGTCCTGTTGTTCACTTTCTCCAGGAGCTAAAGGCTAGGAGCAAATAGAGGTGCAAACCTGTCACTCAGGTCATGACTCAGCAGTCTTTACTTCATTCAGTCCTGTGGCCTGGGAAAGCTGTGTGTGCACTTGAGTATGGAAATACAGATACATTGCAGGGCTCCTTGCCATCCTGAGTCACTCCTGGCTTCCCCTCAGGCCTCCTGAGTTACCTCCTAGAAACACAGCAGGCCACGAACCAAGGTAGAGCTCCTTTAAAAAGGGTTCTTAAACTCTTCAACCTTCCTTCTAGCCCACTGACCAGAGGTAGGGGAAATGAAAAGTTAATAGGAAACCGGGGTCATGGACCTGTTTAGAAGTAGTTCTTTGGGGGAGATTCCAATCTTTGTTGTCAGCAATCAATAATGGCATCCAGTCCAATCGGTAAACACAAAACTCAAGTCAGTAGCAGCAGCTTGATCCATAAGAAACCCCAAGGCACGAGTCTGCAGAAACAGCAAGAAGTACTATGAGAAGTCCTCTGGTGCATTTTTCTCTATGAAGTCACCAAAAGCAAAGGCCAGCAAAACATTGTAAGAGGAACCAATGCAAGAGTGTCCTTCATTGTCTGTGGGTACTACTTATATATACTCTTTGGAAACATCATGCCTCCTCTCAAGTGTCTACCTCAACAAAACACCCTGTCATGTGTCTGCTTCAGCAAAACATTCTCTCACATGTCTGCCTTACCATCTTCTCATAAAAGAGTTTCCAGAAAAACATCACATGACACAACTGAATCTCCAAAGAAACCAGAAATTCCACTTCACCAGGGTTGCAATTTTCCTGCAACAAGCCAAGCAAGGAGGAGGGAGGCAACTATGCAGCTTCTGCTTTTCTCTGGACTAATTTATCCTTCTTATTCCACCTGTAATAGCTATTCACCCACGCTGTGCCCACTGTCACTGCTTTTCAGAGCAGGTAAATTGGGTTATTCTACCCCTTCCTCCTGGGTGGGGAGACCTGTATCTCTCACCTACTTAAGTCCCATTACTCTTCTGCTCCTTCAGCTGAGACCAGTTGTTGGAATGATGTTTCAATCCTTTACAACATTTCCACTGCCATAGACTGCAGTCTCTTTTAGAATTAGAGGGCTCTCCTCCTAATGTACTATAATTTTAGCAAGGATGCCACCTCTCTCTAAAAGGTAAGAGTAAGCAGTCCTGGCACAGCTGCCTCTGATCCTTCCTTGCTGGTCTCTTAAAGCTCTTTTGGCCTAGCTCCTTTTCTGTATTTTAACCTAGCCTCCTCTTTTATGTTCACTTATTCCATTGTGAGAAAGCAGTGGGACTTGGGCACTAGTCCAGTCACACTCCTGTTCCCGTCTTGCCTTGCATAGCTCTTTTGATCTTAGTTTCTTTCTATTACAAATGTGGCAGTTGAGAAGCCTGGGGAATCTGAAATAAGCTCGGGAGTCAAATGAAGGCAAACCAACTGGGGGAAGTATATTGTGAGTCTTGTTTTCCTGTCTCATCATGGGATCTCACATTATCTACAAAAGCTATAGCTTCCCTCTTCACCCTGAGGTTCTATGACCACAGAAAAGTGCAAGAATTTCTTTACATTTGGTTATAGCCTATGCTGAGTTATGACAAACTCTGATGCAGGGTTTAACACTTGTAAATCAATTGGAAGGTTGTCCAGTCTTAGATATTGAATTGGATCCTGCCTGCAGAAGAGGTATTCCTCCGAACTGATTTTACAAGGAAAGGCTGTCATAGGCTTTGATGGTTTAGGCTGGCCTGCTGTTCCTGGACAAAGAAACCTTGAACCCCAGCCTGCCTCTGCAATAAACTACTCTTTCATCTGTATTCCTTGCTTCCCTACATGGCTTTTGAAAAGAGCAGTCAACTTTTAAAATAAGTGTTACTTAGGTTGGAAATTGGTTATATATTAATAAGATAGAGAAGGCATGGACATTCTATTAAAGTTAATAATATCCATTTTTATTGATTGGTTTTATGGTTCAACAGTTTCACGTATGTGAAATTTGACAGTTATATGTATGTAATGTATTCTGACTACTCTCCTTGTGCTTCCTCTTATGTCTTTCACATCCCTGTCACCTCTGTCTCATTCCTTCTTTCCCAGAATCATGACTTTGGGTTTTGTTTTTGTGAATCATTTAGTTTAACCTGGGCCATTTATGTCATTGTATTGAAGGTAACCACATTGTATTGAAGGGACCTTGTGGATCCCCTGAATCCATCAGTAGTAAATATGCTTTTTTGTCTAATAAAGTCCCATTAATAGGAGGTTTGGTCCTCAGAGTGGTTATGTTGGGTAGGGATGGAACCTCTAGTTCCATCCTGTAGACATTCCTTTAGGTCCTAGGGTTGGGGGTTAGGAAACAGGACACTCTTTTCTCAAAAGGGATTTATAAAGGTTTCTCAACAAAGTGTTGGCTTTAAAGAGGACCAGCTGGCCCACCTCTGCTTTCTGTCTTTCCATATGTGCCTTCCTGTACACAGCCTCTTATGAGCTATCATCTTTGCAGATCTTGGGCTCTGTGTGGCATCTCTAGCCCACCCCCTCCAAAGAAGTTTGGTAATTTCTTTTCTTTATGTACCTGACTGTCTCAAATATATCTTTGACATGATGAAAAGCTGATACTGCTTCACCACTCTGAAAAACAAAATAAAAACCAAAGGACAGAAAAACACCCATAAAAATTTAAAGTCTAGCTGAAATTTCCTTAGCAGATAAACAGGATCACATGAATGAATCTCCTGCAACAGAACACTAACCACTTCATGTAAATAACAAAATTAGCATATACAAAGTTGGGGTTGTCCCTGTGGATCTGTTCCACTCTCTCCCTGAGATGTAGGGAGCTAACTGTTTTGTCTGAAATTAGCAATGCTTAGTTAGCTCTTGGTCCTTTTCAATGGCATTTCAAAGCAACCAGACATGGATGCTTTTTTCCTCAAAACCAAAATTTTCTCATTTTTATCTTTTTGTATTATTTGTCTTTATTTTGTTTAGCTCTTAATTTCACATGGCCTCAGTTTCTATACCTGTGAGGTCAGGTAAACCTAACAGTCTTCCGAAGTTCTTGGGATTTAAAGACCATCCACATGGGTGCTGCTCTTCCAGGTCTGTGGAGGGAAAGCAGGTAGAAATAGCTCAGGATGCTGACTACCTTGCAGTTAGGACTCTTCCTCCAATGCGAGACTTCTATTAAAGCTCAGATTTTGTTAATACAAGCAGTGTGCTGTAGTGCTGCTTCTATTTCCTCACATGCCTGCACAGCCTGACGTTTTGTAGCCAAGTGATGTAAGGTGCACAGTCATGTGTTTCCAACTCTGTTTTCTTGAGACATTAACCCAGAGATGCAAGCCTTGCATCCTTCACTAATAATATTGTTGTCTTGACCTACCAACTTTAGAAATATGGATCTGCAATTACATAAAAGAAGAAATGTTGTATCCATTTCTCTTTTTGCATTTTCCATACAGCTACTTTAACATTACTTACCTATTTTTTAATCACTTGGGAAACTCAATGACTGATTAGCCTATACTTTGCTAACAGGTTGATTAAACCATTTTTAAGTAAAAAAAAATCCTTTTACATAATTATAGTATGTGAATATTATTAAAGAAAGATATATCATTATTTACCTATAAAAAGGAGCCATAATCCTGTGTTAATAGACCTGGACTACTTGCAGAAGACTATTTCAAACATCAAATTGATTCTTTTCTTAAATGTATTAAATATCACACAGCACAATAGCTTACTATGTATGTGTGTTTTAACATTCCTTCAGGTTTAAAAGAAAGTCATTGAAAATTCTAATTAACTTAATTCTTATAGTAGATAAAATTAATATATAATTTTATATTCTTCTACTTCTAAAAGTAAACCTCTGGCTATTTCTTGTCTGTCACTGCAGAGCCACAAACACTAGTGTAAACAACTGCTCATGTCTGGATCCAGCCAGCTGACTTTGTGATTTTCAAATTCAGAAATCACAGGCTGGTTTCACTGGAACACTGCAGACAGAACACAGCCTCACCCTCTTGGCCTCTGCACCTCACATTCCACAGAAATAAATGCCTCTCAAACTATGAAGGAGAATGAGCTCCTAATAAATCCCTGGATCAGAGAACTGAAGCTTTCTAAAATACTTCTTGGAGATAAGTGGAGGGTGGGACTGTGGAGTGCAAGGATTCATATGACAGCAGAGCCAATCATGAGCTGTGGCAGCATCTCTGCTGTCTCATTATAAAATGCAGACAATTACAGTATTTCTCTCAAACATTATTTTTTTTCTGGAGATTAGCCAAGTTAGAGCACAGGAAGCTCTTAGAACCACTCCTGAAAGACTGCTCAATAAAAGTTGGATTTTGTTTTTGTGAATGGAAGCAAGAAGAAGAGGAAGAAGGGGAAGAAGAAGAAGGAGGAGAAGAAGAAGAAGAAGAAGAAAGAGGAGGAGGAGGAGGAGAAGGAGAAGAAGAAGAAGAAGAAGAAGAAGAAGAAGAAGAAGAAGAAGAAGAAGAAGAAGAAGAAGAAGAAGAAGAAGAAGAAGAAGAAGAAGAAGAAGAAGAAAAGAAACAAGGGAGGAAGGAAGAGAGAGAGAGAAAGAAAGAAATCTGCAAGCAAGAAAGTATAGTCGTCTCTTAACATCCAGGACTCCTCACACATGAAAATCTGTAGAAGCTCAAAAGGAACTCAGGTTGTTCATAGCCAATGTACATCCCCTATCATGCTTTAAACCACTACAGATTATTTCTATGTAGATTCTTTAGGAACGGTTACCATAGCACATCACTTGGGGACATGATGTCAACAACAACAACAACAAAAATCTACATTTTAAAGATAGATATCAACTTTTTTCTAAATATTTTAATCCACAGGCAACTGTGCAAAAATATAAGTTCAAAGTTTAAAACTAGCAAGAATTCTAGGGTAGAATAAAGCATAAGCCAAGGTACCTTTACCTCATTCTCTGCTCCCATGTCCTCATGCAAAAAAGATGTGTATCTTTTGTTCTGATCAAAGCAAAAAACTATTCTTTATTATAATTGACGTGTTTTCCCATAAAGGCCTAATGTTTCTGTGTTGACTGGGACATCTCTATCAACAAACGACAGTGAGAAGGATTCCACATCTAAGCATCTTTTATGAAGCTTCACTGTATCAGAGGTAAGAGCCTAAGATCTTAAAAAAGAAACAAATCACCTGTACCAAAATGAGAACTGGAGTGTGCCACTCTCCTCCCAGGAAAATTGATTGATTGAAGATAATGGGAAATGCTTTAAAGTTCTGAGGGCAAATCCTTTTAAAGCTGGAATTGCACACCACTCTAAATTACTTTTCAAGTTCAAAACATGTTTTCAGATGTGCAAGTGGTTAGAGCTTTTTACTTTCTCTGCATACTTTCTAAGGGAAAAAAAAGTGAAAAGACTATTTGGGCTGTATGAAGGTAAAAATGAAATGGTAATCCAAGACAAAGAAGATCATGACAGCCAAAAGAAAATGAACTTGATCTAGAAATCTGTGAAAAAGTTATTGGGTGAGAGCTGTCTAACAGGCTTAGACAGTTAGCAGTGCAGATGGACAAGGGATTCTGAAGTGAGAGTCCATGGCATGTGCACAGCAGGATAGGAGATGGGGGTGACAGTGGACATGTGTGGCATCTGGGCATGATGAATTGCCTGGTCTGCCTTGGCCATGTAAAGGACAATGTGCCATGGTTTCCTGTCCCTGCAGGAACAGAGCCTGCAGGGTGTCAGGCTTCATGAGTGTTGATGGTTGCTGTGGTCAAAAGGCTTCTTTGTATAATAGTGTACATATTTTCATACTCCTCCTTTGAGGAATGTCTTCTCTGCCAAGGTTAATGATTTCATGATAATTAGAAACAGCACAAGTCTGGGAAGCAAGGGTGTGTCTATGTCTGTGCAAAATGGTAGAAAGCTATGACCTTCAGGGCGACCCTTAAGGCTGTGGGAAAGAACTCTAAAATCATGAGTTCAAAATTATATAATTTCTCAACTATGCAAAATATAAGGATGCAATATAAATTGTATAAGGAGTGTCACTGGTCTAAAGAAATAGAGGCAGTTGCACAATGATCCAGCTTGTCAGAAAGACAGAAAGGGAGGGGATAAAGAGATTTAAGGAGTGGTGATCATAAGGCAAGATTCCACAAAGCTATTTTGTTTATTTGTTTATGTTTACAAAGGCAGGTAATTCTTGAGTTGAGGGTCAGCCTGGGACAGAGCTAATTTAGGTCCAAGCATGGTCAGAATGATAATTTCAGGCAGGCTCCAACCCAGCTATCTTATTGTCTATGTTTGTGCTTGTTGTCTCTTTCTAAGAATCAAGGTGCTGGGGTCATGGGATGCTGATTCATAGAATAACCAAAAGGGAACCTGGAATAAATGACTGAATTGATATGTGAATTAAAAATTGGGCTTTTGGTCAGTATAAGATGAGCTAGCAGTGAACCATAGCAGTTCTTCTTTAGATTTTTTTTTCTAGTCAAAGTGAACTGTTTGGCAATCTCTGGAGAGTGAGCACAGCTCTTCAAGATGTTTTTTTCTAACAAGAATTACTTGGAGAGCTAACACAGCTCCTTTAGAATGTTTTCTGACTTTATGATTTTGATCAGAAAATTGAAAAATTACTTTTAGAATTTTTCTAACAGGATTTCTGACTTGTTTGGAAAATCAAAGTTTTTTTTTTTTAATAGCAGTTTTTTCTGACTTTGGTCAGAGAAACTCATGAGCTATACAGACAGCTTTTAGAAATTTTGCTAGCAGAGAGAGCTGTCTCGAGCAAAAAGCTAGCTTTCTCAAGCAGAGATGTTTTAGAGTAGCAAGAGGAAGCTGTCTCCAGCAGCGCAGAACACAGAGAACAATCTAGAGCAGCCTACAGAACTACAGAACCAAGAGCTAACTAGAGAGAGTTTCCTAGGGAGCCATCTCAAGCAGAACACAGGGTCTCAGCTTGGACCCACAATTTGACTTCCAGTCATTTGTTTCACTGCTTCCAGATGCCCCTTCTCTCAGTAACCCGGAACTAGCTAAGTCTGGTCCTTGGCAACAAGTCCTGTTATCTGTTGTCATGTTGAGTCCCTTGGGTACTGGCTAGGAAGGTGTCTGATTGCTAACAGTATGTGTCTTAGTTATGGTTTTCTTTGTTTGTTTGTTTGTTTGTTTGTTTTTTTCGAGACAAGGTTTCTCTGTGTAGCTCTGGCTGTCCTGGAACTCACCCTGTAGACCAGGCTGGCCTCGAACTCAGAAATCCGCCTGCCTCTGCCTCCCAAGTGCTGGGATTAAAGACGTGTGCCACCACCGCCTGGCTTAGTTAGGGTTTTTATTGCTACTACAAAACACCATGACCAAATAGCAAGTTGAGGAGGAAAGAGTTTATTTGGTTTAGACTTTCAGATTGTAGTCGAGCGTTGGAGGAAATCAGGACAGGAACCTAAGCAAGGGTTGGAACCTGGAGGCAGGAGCTGATCTAGAGGCCATGGAGGGTTGTTGCTTCCTGGCTTACTCAGTCTGTTTTCTTATAGAACCAGGGCTACCAGCCCAGGGATGGTGCCACCCACAATGGCCTTCCCCATTGGTCACTAATTGAGAAAATACCTTACTGTTGGCACTCATGGAGCTGATTTTTTAACTGAGGCTCTTTTCTCTATATGTAATGGTCCTGTAGTATACACATTATGTCACATTATAGATGAGGAGTAGAAGGCTGAGAGGGCAAAGGAATTGCCAGGGGCTACACAGGAAGTATGTTCCTTTAGAGCTCATGTCAACTCAACTCTGCTGTAGTACTTCTTGATTCTTTAAAGAAGTAGTTAGAATAGAGCTTATGTCTGTTCATTCTCTCCCTCTCTTACTCTCTTTCTTGCTCTCTCTTTCTTACTCTTTTTCCAATTATTTCAACAATTACTGAATAGTTATGTGGTAAGTATTTGGTAGAGTAAAGTAATTGACATACTCTCTCTCACGAGTCAAATTATATCTTGATTTCCTAGGTGTGATCTTTGGCCACATAAAAGCAAATCACTGCGCTAAGAGTCATTATAACTTGAAATACAAACTGACCTCATGTGCTCCTTCAATGTTACAAATATGGCTGCAAATTACTTATATCCTTGCAACCATGTCTCTTTGAAATTTTTATTTTTATTTTCTTATCCCTCCCACCTAAAGGTTCAGTTTATTTGTCTTTTAATCTTAGACTTGGCTAGTTACTTGATTTAGTCAGAGGGACATCAGAACAGGCAGAAAGAGGTCTGAAGAGTGCTTGCTTGCCACAGAGTTTGCCTTCCCGCACTGCTGAGGACTTTTCTTGGTGACCCTTTGTGAAAGACTATTGGAAATCGGGGCACACATCTATGGTGGAGCCCCAGATGTGCGAGAGAAGTCCCAAATGAGCTGCCATGATTTACATCAACAACAGAATGGTGAGAGATGATAAATAGCTGTGATTTTAGAGCATTAAGTGTGGTGCTTTGAAGAGGTGAAAGCTCACCAGTGCACACTGGCAGCTGAAGAAGACCAAGAAGGCACTATAAGACACATGGGGAAAGGAGTTGAGCTATCTTTTGTGTAGTTCAAAGTTTCTATTGTTTGTGTGGAGGAGGTGAAGCCCACAAGGTACAGAATTATGGAAAAATGGCAAGGGGATACCCTGAAGCACAGTACATAGCTCCCCATGCCAGCCTGCGTTGTAGTTCCAAGAAGAAAGATTTAGGATGGGTAAGAGCACTTGCTGTACTTGCAGAGGACATGGGTTCAATTCCTAACCCCCAGTCATCTATAACCCCATCGATCATCTATAGCCCCATTTCTATGGGATACAACACCCTCTTCTGAATGCTAAGTGAACAAGACATGCAAGTGCTACATATACATACATTTAGGCAAAACATTCATACATATAAAATTCATTTAAAATAATTTTTAAAAAGAAATGAAGAAATGGAAAAATGACTAAATAAAAACCTTAGTTTGCTTCTGATTGCTGGGGAAAAGATACCATGACCAGAAGCAATGTAAAGGAGAAAAGGGTGTGATCTTTGGCAAATGATAAAAGCAAATCATTGTTTTAGAAGTCATTATTACTTGAAATACAAACTGACCTCATGCGTTTCTTCAACACTATAAGTATGGTTGCAAATTACTTATGTCCTTGCAACCATGTCTCTTTGAAATTTTTAATTCTCAGTCCAGCATGGGAGGAAATTAAGGCAGAAACTTAAGACAGTAACAACAGCAGAGACTACAGAGGACTGCTACTTACTGGCTTGACTTCTGAACTCACATTCTGCTCCTTTACTTAATATCTCACAGGATTACCTTGCCAGGATGGTTAATGCCTACAGTGTCTGGGCCATTCCACATCAATCACTAATAAGAAAATACCTCCACAGACTTGCATTTTCTCAGTGCAAGTTTGCCCAGATAAGTCTAGCTTGTGTCAAGTTGACAACCTACTAGCCAGACAGGATGTAAGGGCTTTATCCCATGGCAGAATTCAACTGTGATTTAAACAAGCCAAAGTAATTCTGAAGCTTTTTAGTAACTGGTTTAGGAAAGCAGGGATTTACTCAGTAGATTCATTTGACTTTCATCATGATCCAAAACCGAGTCTATACACATTCATGGTCTGAAACATCATCCATAGAGTATGTCCTGAGATGGTCTTGCCAAGTTCCCAGTGTTTTCACACTGTTAGAGAACATCCAAATGAAGGCTCCAATTTGGCATAAAACAAAAAAGTAGAGGCCAATGCACTTCTCTTTTGCCTTCAGTACAATGCTTTCAAGTTCCCTTAAGGTAACTAATGCATAGTGCATCTTGCAGTGTGTATTTGATTGGAGATTGTTGTTTTTAGATTCTTTTGAGCTTTCTGAGAGTAGTCTTCATTCTCTTCGTCCATTGTTTCATGCGTTTATTTACACAGGGAGTGTTCAGTATGTTGGTGAGTCATCCAGGTTCTCTCTCTCTCTCTCTCTCTCTCTCTCTCTCTCTCTCTCTCTCTCTCTCTCAAAGTGATTCTTCTCTCATACAATACATCCTAACCGCAGCTTCTCTTTCCTCCATTCCTTTAACTTCCCCCACCTCCCCTTTCCTCTAGATCTACTCCTGTCTGTTTCCCTTCAGAAGAAAGCAGGCCTCCAAGAGGCAACAACCAAACATGACCAAAGCAGAATACAATAAGAAAATGCAAAAGCCTTCATATATCGACTAGACAAGGCAATTCAATAGGAGGAAAAGAGTCCCAAGAGCAGGAAGAAAAGTCAGAGACACACATGCTTCCACTGAAACACCAAGCTAACAGTCATAGCATACGTTCAGAGGACCTGGCATAGACCAGTGCAGGCATCATGCTTGCCACTTCAGTATTTCTGAGTCCATATGAGTCCTGCTTAGTTGATTCAGTGGGCCATGTTCTCCTGGACAGCAGCAGATGAGAGTAGGGGCAGAGATCCACAGGCAGATATTATGTAGAGAGAGAGTCTAGATTAGAGGTCTCCATTGGGATGCTCCCCCTTGGAGCTCAGGGAACTGTGGGAAGAGGGGAAGAATGATTGTAGGAATCAGAGAAAATGGAGGGGACCATGAGACCACCCCTATTCTCAAGGATCTTTTTACCTATAGAGAAGAGAACAAACACAAATGGTTTTAGAAGACTATATTAATATGAATATTGGGTGTTTACTAAGTGTTGTGTGATCAAAGAGAAGATCACACTTTGCATTATATACTTTGCATTTATATACTAACATCTCTTCCAGATTCCTTTCTTGACATCAACAATACATTCCCTCCATAGATAGAGGAATTTATTAAAATGCAATTAGGCTAAACCAGTCATGTGGGTCATACCTTTAATCCCAGAGCTTGCAGAAACAGGAACATTTCTGAGTTCAAGGTCAACCTTGTTTACAGACAGAGTTCCAGGACAGCCAGGGAAACCCCTCTTTTAAAACCAAAGCCAAAACTGACATATGCTATACTATATCAAACCTTGTTTTTATTGGTTTTATAGACAAGGTCATTTGGATTTTGACTGTACCTAGCTTCCATTTGGGGGGAACTTGACTTGTTCTCTTGGCTTATTAGCACCTTTAAACAAATAATTACTGATGCTATTCTCCTGTTTTTATATCATTAGATGCTCTTGTCATTCAGAGCTCAGCTTAGATAGTTGAATCCCTCACACTTGATGAAATGACGACCTAGTCACTAAATATCATGTAAGCAGGCCTAATACAAATGATAGTGATGTGTGTGTGTGTCTTTCCTCTAGCTATCACTACTCCTTCCTTCCTACCTTCCTTCCTCTCCCTAGGTCTCCCTCTCTTCCATCTCCATTGAAACATTAATCTTATTTTTTCTTACTCCTAGGCCTGTCCTAAAGCACGCCATCAGTATATCACACCATCATACATGAAAAAAATAAATAGAAAAATTCTGAAGGATTAGTAGGCACACATTAGGTAGATTAGGAAAGAAAATGGATTTTTAGACACAGAAAACAGTTTTTAACCAAAGATATAAGAAAACAAGTATATTCAAAGTATGTTGTAGCTGAAACTCACGGTACAAACTAAGATTGCAGAGGGCTGGAGAGATGACTCAGCAGGTAAGAGCACTGACTGCTCTTCTGAAGGTCCTGAGTTCGGATCCCAGCAACCACATAGTGGCTCACAACCACCCATAATGAGATCTGACTCTCTCTTCTGGTGCATCTGAAGACAGCTACGCCAGAGCGAGTGGGGCCGGAGTGAGCCGTCTGTATAGCTACAGTGTACTCATAAAATAAATAAATAAATCTTAAAAAAAAAGATTGCAGAAGAATAGGAACAGAAAAGATAAGAAAGATATTTCTTTCATCATAATACATACATGTATACACACAAACACCCGCGCGCACATTTGCATACAACCTGGTGCCTTGAGGAAAAGGGTGAAATGAACTTAACAGAAGACACTGATCTGGTATAACTGACATTCCAACTTTGATATTAGCAACCTTGGAACGCTTTATGAATGAACTCAAGATATTTTACAGGATCTGGACAGATGTGAAAAACACATAGACAGTCAGTTGTGACATTATTCATTTGACACAACGAATCACCACCAGCAGTAGCTGCACTTACGATGCATGGTTGTGTATATAAGATACATTGTTTGGGTTTTATTTATTATTCCCACATTTTAAAAACTGTTCTGGAGGGACACTGAAGAGGTGCTCACTTAGGCAGGCTCCTTTACTCTAAAATGAAAACAGTGATGGGTCTGTCAGTGAGTTTTTCTAAGACTCAAATAACTTTGAAATGTGTCAGGTGAAGAGAGCACTTGTTGCAGTAACAAACAGCTGTAGTTAGGCTTGCACACAGGCCAACATCATTGTCATCAATGTCACCACCACACCCCCACTGCCACCATCATCTACCACTCAAGGAAAGAGAAAATTACTATGACGTTAATGAGCGAGTTTTATAGCACATTATTAATCCTTTGTCAAGGCAAACACCTTTTCCCTTTTCTTAATGTGGAATATCCTTCCTTCCTTCCTTCCTTCCTTCCTTCCTTCCTTCCTTCCTTCCTTCCTTCCTTCCTGATCTTGTTCTGCTACCTAACCTCTAAATGGCACATCTGCACTCAATCCCCTGCTTCAATCCATTGTTTTCATGTTTAAAATTAGAACCAAGCCCAGCCTATGCCACTGTGTGGTGGAAGAGATCTCAATAGAGATTATGTTCCCACAATAAAGAGAACATCTTAGGACTTATGAAAAAGTCTCTGGTTCCAGCTCCTTTCTCCAAGATTCGAGGCTAGTTGTGGCCTGTGGTTCTACAACTCAGCTCTTTGTGAGAGAGGAAGGAAGGGCGGGCCTGCTTGAGACTTCCTGTTGCTGTGAGTCACTGATACAGAGCTGGTTTCTTGCACTCCATAGCCTGCTATCAGGAGAGCAGGAATGTGGCTGTGGATGCTAAACATGTACATGGTGATAACTGTTTTCCTGGCTGTACACAAGGGAGATCCAAGCTTGTCAATGTGTGCTCCTGTCCCTACTAGTGACAGATCTGAAGCAGGGTTTTGCCTTTCTAGTCTAAGGTTCTAATAGCAACACACAGAAGAAAGAACAACCCTCCATGTCACTTTCCTGAAGTGTAGTGGAAAGGCATTGTGGCAGACAGAAGGACAAGTCCATATTTTGAATCTGCTGGGAAAGACCTTAATCCTTCCCACTCCTGTTAGCGAATACTCAATACCCACCCATTTTGAAGCAAGCTGGAGTGGAATAGGGGGAGGCTATGTTTGAAAACCCCCTATAATTGTCTTGAAAATAAAATTGTAAAGTAATTTTCCCTTCTGGAGTATAATGCAAAAGAGATTAATCTTAGAGAAATTCTGTCAAAAGGGAATGATGGCAGCTGTACTATATAACTACTAAACCTGCTCAGATGATCAATAATAATAACAATGGTTATTGAGCCCATGTCTTACAGTAGATATTATCCTTTATATACAGCATTGGTAATTTTCACAGAAAGTTAGGCAAGCCCACTGTTCTGTTCTCTGCCTTAAAATGGAGCAATGCATATAAGAATGTTTTGAAACCTTAGTTATTAAAGGTAGGAATTATAGTGAACTTATTAATACATATGACAGGGTTAATGTCTTTTGAAGCATATAAAGAGAATACACTTTGGATTTGCATAGAATTAGAATGTTCAAATAAGATTCTTTTCCCTTTAGGTCTATGGCCAAGTTGTATTTCTGGGTTTTGATTTAGTCCCATGTAAAATGGGTACAAAACCAAATACTTGTAATCATAGCATTGGGAAGAATGCGTACATGAAAACCTGCCAACTCTGTGTTTCAGACATAGTAAAGTTGTCACGAATATGCATTCTTCCTATTTTCTACTTTTTCCTAAAATTAGCTGAAAGAAACCATAAGCTGTTCAAGGTGTCTTCAGGGATATTTCTAGGGATGGACAAGGCAGGCAGAATAGTGAGGAGTAGTATAACTTTAGAATGAAGCAAATCTTCAGTTTGTTAAGAGAATCTGCTGACAGTGTCAATTGACCAGACCTCCCAGAGCTCATGCGGATTGGACCACCAACCAAAGAGTACATACACATGGAGCCCATGGCTCCGGCTGCATATGTGGCAGAGGATGGCCATGTTGGACATCAGTGGGAGGATTGTCCCTTGGGACTGCAGGGCACTGGGAATGCTAGGTCAGGAAGGCTGGAGTGGGTGGGTGGGTGGGAGAACACCCTCATAGAGGCAGGGGGAGGGATAGAAAGTTTCTGGAGGGGAGACCTGGCAGGGGGACAGCATTTGAAATGTAAATAAAGAAAATTTCCAATTAAAGAAAAAGAAAAAAAACACATTCTTATCTATGAGGCAAACAACTATATTTAATTTCTATTTAACTAAAATTATCATAGTGAAAATAAATATAAGTTGACAATTTGAAAAAAACAGAAACAAAAGGAGAATCTGCTGTCTGCCTTATTTGCCTGTTTGCCTTTAGTTTTTCTTATAAGCTCTTGCTGTATATCACAGGCTGCCCTTGAAGTTAGAATTCTCCTGCCTCGTGCTCCTGACCTCTGGGATATACACTTGCCAATATGCATGACTTTTAGAATGGAATTGAAAGTGTTTAGTTTTCTAATTAGGGATAAGAAAATCATATTATAAAGTTGTAATGGAAGAAAAATGACTAAAATGTACTTTCTTTTCTTTAGCATTGATTATAATGGTATAAATAAGATTGTGTGGCCTTTGTAGGGAAGTTACAATGGA
This sequence comes from Mastomys coucha, assembly GCF_008632895.1. NCBI lineage: Eukaryota > Metazoa > Chordata > Mammalia > Rodentia > Muridae > Mastomys > Mastomys coucha. The sequence continues at coordinate 11,611,554 of NW_022196898.1, forward strand.
TTCTGCTGCAATTGTGGTGTGAATTTAAATTGCTTGTTATTAAGTGGCTGTTTTTGAAAGCCAGGACTGTCAGAGTCTGTGTTTCTGAGAGAGAGAAGGAGAGAGAGAGAGAGAGAGAGAGAGAGAGAGAGAGAGAGAGAGAGAGAGAGAATTTGATAGTGGCATTAAAAGTACATTGAAAACAAAGATATATTATTTCAATATTTTTATTTTATTCGCACAATTAAGCTTATCCTTGAGGCTGAGATAGTTTCTCCAAATGGTAATTATTTTATTAAGCTAACAGCTCCTCTTCTCATTTGTTCATTATGTTTACACTGAAGGGTAGAAAGTAGTAGAAAACATTTTCTTTTAGCAGCATAGGCACTTCAATACATGTTGAGACATTTAGATATGTGAAATTATTAGCACATGTCCTTAGTGCTGTCACAGCATACAAACACTCCTGACTGTGGTCCATACCTAAAGTTTTACAGTTTCCTTCCAGCTGAACCTGGTATGGATATGAGCATCATTAGTGAACAAGGAGTAGTTACCATTTCAAATGTTATCCCTTTCCCAGTTTAGTCTCTGGTTTCGGTTTTGAGTTCTTTAGTGAGCCCAGCAGGGCTCCCACACCATACCCCTCCCGCTGCTTCTATGAGGGTGTTCCCCCACCCACCCATCCACACCCACCTCACCTCCCTAGCATTCCCCTACGTTGGGGCATCCAGCTTCCACAGCTCCAAGGACCTTCCTTCCCATTGACAGCAAATAAGCTCATCTTCTGTTTCAAATGCAGCAGGAGCCATGGTCTCTCCATGTCTATTCTTTGGTTGGTGGTTTAGTCTCTGGGAGCTCTGGAGTGTCTGGTTGGTTGATTTTGTTGTTCTTCTCATGGCATTGCACCTTTTTGCCTCTCTACTTTTATGTCCTATTTTCTTTCTCTTCCCAGAATTTGGCACACTGACTTTAAGTTCACTCTGCCAATTAACAAATGTAAAGTCTATTTTGTAAAGAAACACAGAGATCAGAATAAACATTATTCAATAATAAGAAACCATTTACAATGAGTAAACATTCATTTTCTTTGAATAGTAACCTCAAAGCCAATCTGGACTCTAATCATCAACAGTGGCCCTACTTACTGGAGGACAGGAGGATAGACAGAAAGTAAATAAACAAAACAAAAGAAGGAAAAAAGAGAAAAAGTCTTACAATAGTGCCTGATTCTCATCATTACCTGAATGGTACAGTTTAGAGTCTAGATAGTTCTATTTCTCTGTGGCAGTTGATATTTATTACATAATTATTTAATAACGAGTTTAAAAGGTATTATCCAGACATAGCAGAAAGGAATAAAAGGAAACTGATGAAATTTAGTATAGTACCTATTTTATGAACAGTTTGTAATTTTTTGCATAAACCAAGTTCTACTAATGCTAACGGTGTTTGTTGTAGCTTGTATGATCTATGGTTTTCCTGCGGATATTACTCAAAAGTACTTTAATTTGATTAATGCTGCTAAGCTTAATGCAATCTTTTTGATCATGAAAAAGAGTGTTCTCTTTGTTTTGTTCTTTGAGATAGACATTCTTGGATTAAAGTATAAGCCGTGGTTATTTGATATCCAAAGCTGCACAGCACAGGACCCACATCTGAAGAAGAGATGTTTGCTGGTGAGCCATACAGAAAATTGTTTGTTTTTCAGAGCAAAGGAACTGTACAGTGACGTAATACCAGCAGACACATCTTTCCTCATCCTAAGGATCTGTTGCTTCCTTCCCTTTAATCTTACTCATGCCATTTTCAAAATAATCATATTTGAGCTAAAAAGGCAATAGAGATGTTTTGAAAAGTAAGACTTTTTCCTTCTACTCATGTACTATATAAAGTTAGTTCTTTTGTGCGCACATGTGTGGAGTAGAAAATGGAACTGGAGGTAAGCTTTCTCAATTAGGAAGGCACTAAGCCCCCCCAGCAGACCCAGCAGTGTTTAGAGCAGTGGTTCTCAACTTTCCTAATGCTGAGAACTTTAAAATAGTTCCTCATATTGTGGTGACCCCCAACCATAAAATTATTTCATTGCTACTTCATAACTACAATCTTGCTACTGTTTGAATCATAATATAAATATCTGATATGCAGGATAGCTGATATGGGACCCCTTGGAAGGGTCATTTTCCCCCCCACAGATTTAGAAGCAATGACTCAGAGTTGCTCCCATCTAGCCTCTGAACTTGTACTTCTAAAGACTTTAACACTGTCTCCTTTCCCCAGGCAGTGTGATCTCTAAGGCTGCTTCCACATGCTGCAGCCCAGTATTTGAATTTCTTACTGCATAAATATAAATGATCTAGATGGGCCTATTCTACCTTTGTGACAGTACATCATCTCAGTCCAGTACTGTACATTAGACGTGCTTAAATACTTTTCTAAACCCAACTTCTGGGTCCCCTCTCGAAGACCTCAGTCTATGGATTGAAGACAGCGCCAGACAATCTGAAAAGCAGAATTTCTAATGCACTCTTATTTGTGGCTGATCTCGCCTATCTGAGAATCTCATCTAAAACCCACTAGTGTGGTATAAACAGCCCAGGAGTGAAGCTAAGGTATTGTATTTTCAATATGCTCTGCCACTAAATACTGCCCTATGACCAAGTGCTCAGCAGAGAGCAACTTAAGGGAAGAAGAATTTTATTGTCTTATGGTTCAATGGAATATAATCCATCACTCAGGGAAGATATGGTTCACAGTGCTACCTGGGAGGGGAGAAAAAGTATTTAAGTGCTCAGCTAGTCCCCCGACCACTTTTACTCAGTAATCCTGTAATTACAGTATGATGCTCTCTGCATTTCACTTAGGTCTTCAGTCCTTAGGTAAATCTCACTGGAAACAATCACATGCACACCCAGGAGTATGATCCATTTGTACCCTCAATGTTTCTTGTTCTAATCAAGTTGATAATTGATAATAATCACCACAAATCCATCTCTTGTCAACTGGGCAATACAAACAATCATTTTTAACTATAATCTTCCACCTTTGCTTTACTCGGGCTTGTGGCCATTTAATAAGGCAGAATGCATTTAATTCAACTTTAGTGTCAGAAATCACAATGCTGTTCAAAATGCCGAAGCCTCTTCTGAGAGGCAAGATAAAAGTCTTTAACTATTAGCCTTCATAGACATACAAAAGCAGTATACACATGTCCAATATGCAATAACATGGTATGTACATTCTCATCCCAAATAGAGAAATAGGAATATAGCAAGAAAATATCAGATTAAAACAAAATGGAAATCCAGCAGAGAAAACATCAAACCTTGAAGTTCCATATTAGCACTGATGGCTCTTAGGGCATCTTCTGGGCTCCAGGGACCTTCACTGCTCTGTTGTCTGAGGTGCCCTGTCTTCAGTGGGATCCACTACATATTTACAGCTTTTTGTACTGAATGTCCCATGGTTCTGGCATTGTTTGGAGTTTCTACTACAATGTATGCTTCACCTCCATGGCTTCACAAAATGCTCACTCAAGAATCTGTGCAGGGAGACCAGCCCTGCTGTGAAACCTGGCCTCAGTAGCATTTTGGAACCTTGGTCCAACACATTTTATATTTCCAAAAAGATAACATGAAGAATGGATATTTGAATACTTTTACCATAAAGAAATGGTAAGGGTTTGGGGAGATAGTCATGTTTACTCCAATTTTAAGATTTCATGCATTTTGAAGTATCTCACAGTACTGTTTTTTACTGGACACTTGGAGACACTGAATTCACTGCACAGTTCCCCAGTGTTTCAACTAAATTCAATCCAATTATATAACAGAAAACAAAGAAAGGATATGGATTTCTTACCAGTTTGGCTCTGAGGGAATGTTAATTTCTTCCTCGCTGTCTCTGTGGCCATATAAAAACCTATAGAAAGTCAGGAAACAAAGGCAAGAAATGTGCTAACTTAACTATCCCCATAATTAGTTCTTTGTTTGGGGAAAGCAAAACTGAGACCATCCCTGTCTCCAGAGAGTTGTATTTAAGATTGGGGAAGGAAAATAGAATCTGAAAGACCCCCATTGGTTTAGGCGATGGAGAAAGCCACCCTGTTCCAGGACTGACAGAATGGAGTTTTTGTTGGAAACTCTACCATTTTCATAGGGGGAGAGTTCAAGTTGTTACTATCTTTACTTTAGAAGTCCTCTGCAAGGTGCAGACTTCTTCACTTCTGTTAAATACATTAATTTTGAAAGTGAAAAAGGATGGCAGTGTGACAGCTGAGGGATGAGGTGGGAGTGTAGAATTCATGTATTTTACTAAAGGCAGCTTCTTTGTTCTGTTTCTGGACGCCATTAGCATATTCAGCTTTTCTGTGTCAGTTGATATAAATGAATAAATAACATCAATGAAAGGATAAAATAAAATCCAAGACAAAGTAATTGCTGAGCTGCAGTGACTTGAATAAAAGTTTTCTATTATCTTGGTGCTAATAAAGGCAATAATAACAACATCAACAAAAACACCTTGCTATCACAGATCATTAAACATACGGGCTGTGAGATGAACTAAGATCACAGGTCAGGGAAAACCAAACAACACCAAGGAGTTAAGCACTATTAATTCCTCTCTCAACTAGACCTTATTTTTGTTTCAGAAAGGGGATGTCTGAAAACTCTTACAACATAAAGCCTCTTGTGACTGTCACATGCTTCAGCAATGTAGCTCAAAGCAGTTTTAAAGAGATTCTTAATAAACAGCCCTGTGTCTATTTCATACCATTTCTTTAAACCCCTCCTACCCCGTGAACTCGTGTAAGAATAAGGAAAGTTACAGCTTCAAGTCCATGACTAATTTAGTAATGCTAGTCAGTGTTTCAAATTGGCTTTTCCTGTGTGTTCTCTTCCTTCTTGGAACCCCGAGAATGTCATGTGAAAGAAGGAGGCAGGAGGAGAGACCCTGTGCTTGCTTTACTAGGACTGGTGTGTACCTAGTTAGAGATGAGCAGGCTATGAGGACATTGGTGCTTGTTCCCTGGTGCATAATGTGCAGGCGGTGACACTAAGGAATGGAACTGTAGAACCCTAATTACCACTCTGAAGAAGAGAATCCAATTCCTGTCTGTAGCCCTGGGACAAGACATGATATCTTGTACTGTCTGAAAAGTTATTAACAGACAACTATCTGGTTCTAGGAACTCTAAACCTTGTAAGATTAGTGTTCTCAGCAGGAAGTTTCCTGATAAATACAATGGCATACCACTGGTCTCTCCAGAAACAGATTGCAAATTTGGCCTCTCAATCAACTACACAAGATTAAGGCCACAGAAAAGTCAGCTTGTTCCAGAGACTGAGGAAATGGACTAAAAGCCTGCAGAGAGTATAAATGGCACCATAGTCCCTCTGGCCATTGTCCACTCTTGCCTCTTTACTAGCAAGAAACTCTTTTATGCTACATTTTTCTTTTTATTTACACTGTTTGGACTTGAACCCAGGGCCTTGTATGTACAGGGTAAGCACTCTAAAGTGAGCTACATCCTGGTATCATTAACTCTATTTTCTGCCACACACTGTGTTTCACATTTTAAATCTTCCCCAGTGGGATCCTAGGCATGGCACTTCATGGTGGCAGAAACTCCAGCGAACATGATTCTCTTTTACACATGTCCGTTCCAAATTTTAAATCAGTCTTTAATGCTCTTGGTTTTATAGACCTGTTAAAATGTCTGCATTTCATGCTTTAAAAAATATGTATGTGAATTTCCTCTCCATGTTTATATGTGCATACATGCATGCTTGGTGCCCACAGAGGCCAGAAGAAGGTCAGAAAAAGATCCCCTGGAACTGGAATTACAGACAGTTGTGAGCTACCATATGGATGTTGGGAACCGTTTGTACTTTATAAAAAACTCGTTGATTTAAGCTGAATAAAACCTAAAAGGAATTAAAAACTCATGTTGGTTTTGTCTTGTATGAAAGGTTTGTATGGGCTCTACTGAACAACAACAAAAATAGTTAAGCAAATATAATTTAATTAAAGCTGGATATTGACCACAGGCATGGCCAGAGTGGGACTACTTCATACAGTATACTTATCTCATAATACCTAACTTTTTTTGTATAGATTTTTCTTTTTTAATAAATAGATATTGAAAAAGAATTATCCACATTAACTCCAAAGTGTCTGTAATATTTCATTCATTGAGGATGCTTGGGAAGTTCTACCTGGTATTCTGTTTGTTTTTTCCTTCTTTTGAAAAAGTAATTGAAAATGTAAATATTTGTAGAAATTAAATGTTATATCTATTTTTTCTAGAGATCTTACCTAAAGAAATTATGAGATACCTTACAGAATGCTAGTGATTCCAAGCTCTGATTTTTGTTATTTTATTTTGAGATAGGGTTCCATTACATAGCCCTGGCTATCCTGTAACTCTGTAGACTGTGAATTCAGAGATCTGTTTGCTTCCTCCTCTGGAGCTGGGCTTAAAGGTGAATTCCACCATATGTGGCTTCATGTAGTTTGAAGAGACATAATATCATCATGAATTTTTAACTCTTGTGCTAGAGATAACTTCAGGCAGATGATGGTATCTGAAATGAACATAAGAAATAGAATTATAAATAATATAAATAAAAACAGAAAATAAAATTATGTCCATCTCTTTAAAAATGTCCTTTTATGTAAATAAAATTGGATTATGTAGTATCCTTGGTAGTCTTTGTTTTCCAGGTTAAATATTCCATTTTATAATTCCATTGGCTTTTACTAGACGAAATAAAAAAGTGACACTCATTTCTGCTATTTGTTATGTGTAAATATATCTTACACATTTACTTACTGGGTCAGCATGGTCACTGGCAAAGCTACAGCATTTCATCAACCAGTGATTGTGCTGAAAGTTTGGCACGGCTCAGCAAAATAGCAGGGAGTAGGCAGATTTTGCTGTGCTTACAGATTTGATTAATTGCCATTTTTTGTATACAGCAGGATTGAGAGGAATGTTTCCAAAAACTTGGGTTAAAAAATCATCTGGGAAGCTTTTAAACTGGGAGAATTGCTGGGTACAGAAGAGCAAGTCCAAATTGAAATCTTTGAGAGACATCGCTGGAAGGACAAATTACCATGACCCTTAAAGCATCTTCCTGCTCAGTACATCTTACAATCATGCCTTAGACACACATCTATAGACAGACTTTAATGTATCTGTCACGTGGCATACTTCTGTGTTACTTCCTCCTTTTCTTTTTCATGTACTTTTAGAATTTTGGTGCAACATACTGTTAGAATTCTTTGATAATAAGCAACAGAAGCTAATTCTGTATTAAAGTGAAATGAACAGTTATATTACGTAGGGAGTAAAGAAATAAAGAACAAATCCAAAATTTAACATTATAAAAGACAGAATGACCTCAAATATTGTAAAGGAGTTCTGGCCATATTTATTTCCTGCATAACTTTGTTAATTTCAAGTTACACTGAAAAAGTATGAGTGGAGTTTATCAATGTGCTAGTGTCCTCAGATCTTGGCTAGTAAAGGGAGTAAAGAGAGGGACAGTACGTGCCAGAAAGTATCCCGACAGGTCTGTCTTAGTTTCTTTTCTGTTGCTGACACAAATCATTTGACTAAAATCAACACGAGGGAGGGATTGCTTGTCTCACCAGTCTAGGTTACAGTCTACTGTAACCACTGTGCCACAAACCAATGCAGGAACTTAAGGAATCATATCTATAGTCAAGGACACAGAGAGAATAAAGGATGCTCCTTGCTTGGTTTTTCTCTTCTTTCTTCGCCCATAGTTCACGACCCTTCCTGTTAAGGCACTGCTGTTTCCCACCATGGGTTAGGTCTTTCTTCACCAATCAACAAGATAACACTCCACAGACATGCCCACCAGCAAACGGATCAAGAGAGTTTCTCAACTGAGGCTCTCTTCTCCAGTGATTCTAGGTTATGGCAAAATAGTAATTACCAATTGCTCAGCCCTGAAATCACAAATTATGCTAGTACACTAAGTAGCCTGGACAGGTTGAATTTATATGTATTCTCCATCTCATCAGCCATCAACCACCAATAGCTCCTCAACTATGGGTGTGCCCAGGCCCCTCCCTGACTCCTGCTGGAACTTTGGCTGGCTTGATCATATACAGGCCTTCTGCATACAGCCACAGCCTTGTAAGTTCTTCTGTGAAATGTCCTTATCATGTCTGAAAAATAGCTCTCTCCAATTCCCCCACGTCCCTGCCTTTTACAATCTTTCCAGCGCACACACCCCTTTGTGGTGATCCCAAAATCTTGAGTGGAAGACATGTGATACAGACATTCCATTAAGGCTGAGCATTTCATTTTCTTAGTAGTCTCTACACTCTGACCAGTGTATGTGACCATCTACTGCAAAAAGAAGCACTCTGATGAGGGCTCTGCTTCTTCTACACACAAATGCAAAGCTATTGTGGAAAACAGCATGATTTTTTTTTTTTTTTGTGAGAAGCACAGCTCCTAAATTAGAGCCGCCTACACCTAACCTCAACCCTTGCAATTCAGCTTCCAAAGAGACAGGAATAGGCTTTACAAAGCCCAAACTATTTTCCCCAGCTGTTTCAGAAAAAATTCTAATATTCAGAATAAAGCTCAAGCCATTTATTCAAAATAAAAACCTTGCTATTCACTCCTTCCTGTTAGAGCCTGCCTTCTCTGTCTGCTGTGAGTGCTGCCTGCCTCCCCAAACCCAACCTAGGGCCTTACCTCTGTAGGAAATCCTGCAGCTTGAGTTTTCTTTTTCCAAGCTGTCTTTAGCTGAAAAAAAAAAAAATTAACCAAGTTGCTCCACACAATATCTGTGCTGCCAGATTTTACAGTCTTGGTATCTTAAGCTTTTAAACATGCTCACCCTCCATTGATTCCCTTATATTGTTGTCTACTATTTTTTGTAATTTTTATCATATTTTTGATCTGAACAGTTAAGGTAGATATTAGGAAGTTGCTAGATAAGTGCACTCTCTAATTCTTTTTTATTTATTGGGTATTGAATGTATTTACATTTCAAATGTTATCCTGTTTCCCAGTTTCCCTCAGGCACCTCCCTCTCCCATCCACCCTCCCCCTGCTTCTATGAGGATGCTCCTGCTCACACCCACCCACTCCCACATCACCACTTTGGCATCCCCCAACACTGGGGAATTAAGCCTTCACAGGACCAAAAGCTTCTCCTCCTATTGATGCCAGACAATGCGATCTTCTGCTACATATGTGGCTAGAATCATGGGTCTCTCCATGTGTACTCTTGGTTGGTGGTTTACTCCCTGGGAGCTTTGCGTGGGGCTAGGGGGGAGTCTGGTTGCTTGATGTTGTTGTTCTTCCTATGAGGTTGCAAACCTCTTCAGCTCCTTCAGGCCTTTCTTTAACTCCTCCATTGGGGACCCAGTGCTCAGTCCAATGGTTGGCTGCAAGAATCTGGCTCTGTATTTGTCAGGCTCTGGCAGAGCCTCTCAGGAGACAGCTGTATCAAGCTCCTGTCAGCATGCACTTATTGACATCAGCAATAGTGTTTGGGTTTGGTGTCTGTATATGGGATGGATCCTGAGGTGGGGCAGTCTCTGGATGGCCTTTCCTTAGTCTCTGCTCCACACTTTGTCTTCATACTTCCTTTAGACAGGAGTCATTCTGGGTTAAAAATCTGGAGATGGGTAGGTGGCCCCAGCCCCAACTGGGGGCCTTGCCTAACCTCTGCATGTGGTCTCTACAGGCTCTTCCTCCCTTTTGTTGGGCATTTCAGCTAATCTCATCCCTGATGGGTCCTGGGAGCCTCTTGCTTTCATGGCATCTGGGACTTGCTGGGGGCTACCTCAGTTCCCCATCCCCCATTGTTACACACCTCTATTCAAATTCCTGACCCTCTGTATATAATCCCTATCTCCTCTCATATCTGATCCTGCCCACCTTTTTCTCTATCTCCCTTCTCTCTTTCATCCCAAGTCCCCTCCCCCTCTACCACCTGTGAGTATTTTGTTTCCCCTTCTAAGAAGGACTGAGCATCCGCATTTTGGTCTTCCTTCTTCTTGAGCTTCATATGGTATGTAAATTCTATCTTGTGTATTCTGAGCTATTGAGCTAGTATCCACTTGTCAGTGAGTACATACCATGTGTGTTCTTTTGTGACTGGGTTACCTTACTCAGAGTGATATTTTCTAGTTCCATCCATTTGCCTAAGAATTTCATAAAGTCATTGTTTGTAATAGCTGAGTGGTTATCCATTGTGTAAATGTACCACATTTTGTGTATCCATTCCTCTGTTGAAGAACATCTCGGTTCTTTCCAGCATCTGGTTACTATAAATAAGGTTGCTATGAACATAGTGGAGCATGTGTCCTTATTACATGTTGGCATCTTTTGGGTATATGCCCAGGAGTTATATAGCTGGGTCCTCAGGTAGTACTATGTCCAATTTTCTGAGGAACCACCAGACTGATTTCCAAAGTGGTTATACCACCTTGCAATTCCACAGCAATGAAGGAGTGTTCCTTTTTCTCCACATCTCCAGCATCTACTGCCACCTGAGTTTTTGATCTTAGCTATTCTGACTGATGTGAGTTTTTCATCTATTATCCTTTATAGGGCTGGATTTGTGGAAAAACATTGTGTAAATTTGGTTTTGTCATGGAATATCTTGGTTTCTCCATCTATGGTAATTGAGAGTTTTGCTGGATATAGTAGCCTGACCTGGCATTTGTATCCTCTTAGGGTCTGAATGACATCTGCCCAGGATCTTCTTTTTAAATAGATACAACTGAGATTGCCATTCTGCACCACCTCTCAGGATTCCCCAGTGTGGTAAGTTGGGCTTACTCACACTGGGAATAGGCAGTGTGTTCAAATACCTGCTGTTTTCTGCCTGTCTTCCTTTCTTACCTTTTACACTAGCATACTTCCCAGGATTTCCTTGTAAGTAACTGTGTGCACTTGAATCTTTGTCACTGCTTTTGATGTTGAAGAAGCCAAACCTGAAACCAGATTTATGGCCTGTATTTCAGTCAACATCTATATAACATTTCTATATGTTTCTTATTGTTTTATTTGTATATACATATATATATGTATATATATATACATATGTGTGTGTTGTATGTATGCATGTATGTATGTATGTATGTATGTATGTATGTATGTATATATGTATTCACTTTGTTTCTCAGGCTGGAACAATTCTGACTCTCACCTATCTCATCTAGCTATACCTCACTAAATCCACAAGTTTATTCCCCAGCATTATTTCTTAACAGAAACACTTCTTTTTCTTTAAAATAATACTTTTTTACAATATATCTCGATCATATTCTCTTCATTTCCCGAATTCCTCCTAATTCCTGTTTTCTCCCTACCCATCCAACTTCCTGTTCTTTCTCCCTTTTTTTGAAACAGAACAAGAACAAACAAAGTAAAACTAAATTAAAAAAGAAAAACATAAAAAAGTTCAAATTAAAAAGGGAAAATAAAACAAAGGATCCATTTTGTGCTGGCCAACTATTCCTGATGATGAGGACGGCCTGCGTCTGGTTAATATATTGAAGTCAGTCCATTGGAAAGAACCAAGTTTTTTCTCTCTCCCAGCAGCTATCAACTGTGTCTAGGTCCTGGCTGTGGGTGGGACCGTCTCTTTTGAGGGAAGCACTTAATGCTGAGTTAGAGCTATACGTGTCACCCCACTAGGTCTGGCAGAACTGTCCCTGTTGTTATCTGCTTGCCTGGTGATTAGGAATGCATTGATTGATGTATACTTGAAATTTCCATGTAGTCCTAGAAATTGGGAAGTGATAATATCAATTAAGCTATCTACCATTATGTTGGAACTTGCTTCTATTATTGCTGCTAGTAATTTTTGTTACTGTATTAAGATGACTTGTACTTTGTATAGAGTAACACGTTCAGGGATTATTTTAAAGTAGTTCAGAAGTGCAAGAGTCTCAGAGTCCTGTTGGGCTTGCCAAGTTGGTAGGAAACAATCAATTCAAAGAACAGACTAGTTTTGAGACCCTCCCTGCTCCTTACAGTATGCTTAATAGCTATGTGGCCGAGCTTCTGGTCTCACTCTTCTTGTCTAACTCAGGGTAGCTAAAACAATGCTGTTTTATTATGGCTTAAATTTCCTAAGGCTAGGTTTGGAGTTACATTTTGCAAACACATTCAAACTACAGATCCAGCAAATAGTCATGCTCATGTATCTTTTTTAAAAAAGCATTCCAAGTCTTTTTTCTATAGGTTGTATGGGGTTAGCTTCTGGATACATATATTTTAATTAAGTCAAGAATGTGCCCATTGGTATGTAGCAGTTTATCTGAATCGATATTGCCTTTGTAACTCCAGGACCAAAGACCTAAGGAACCATCCAATTCTTCTCTACTGTGTCTGGAATTAAAGAAACTGGCAGGGTCTTTGATAATTTTTTGTCTGCTTAAATTCTTTTTTGCCACAAAGCTCCAGATTCTTATACATATTAGCATATTTATCTCGAAATGACAATCTCTCATCCTATAACTAAACCCAAAATGACTTCCATCTTATCTATGAATTCTTCATTGTGTTTTCCTAATTATTTTTGTTGACCCTCCCCCCATGATTTCTTTGGGGATAAGAGTAAGTTACTTGAAGAAGAATGCCTTACCTCATCTATCTTTGCATCTTTAGAAGGCTGGTGCATCAATAGCGTTAGAAAACTATTTTTGCAATGGATGAAATATAATCCTCTGTGACATTTAATGCAATGTTCTAAGGCTGAAGAACTACCAATATTTCTCCAGAGTAGTATCATAGGAATTATACCAATGCATATGTTTTAATTTTAGTCCTGTGAATTCATGTAAACTCTCTTGAATATTCACCCAAATGTCTTATTCTTGACATAATTGAAGCTGGTGATAAATTATGATTCATGAAACTAATGTCTAATGTCAAATCCTACATGCTACTTTTCCATCAATCATCTGAAGTATCAGTGTGTAGTCATCACTGGCATGCTGCCAAGCTGACTCGTTTGTAAGCCTTGATGCTCTTAAGTCACATCAACTTAGGCTCAACCACATACATGAAAATCCCAACATATCTTAAATCACTAGGCAGTGTTCTCTAGTGGAGAAGAACCCAGTGTTTCTCTCTCTCTCTCTCCCTCCCCCGCTCCCCCACCCCCGCCCCCGCGCCGTGTACTTGTGTCTGACAGGGACTGGATTGTCCAACAAAGGTCATCTGTACAATCTGTAGAGAACAAGAGAACATAGTAATTTTTAGTCCATAAAGCTGGATTCCTCAATTACCTCAATTTGGTTATGAAGGTATGGTGATCCCTAGGGAGTCACTGTTAATTGATTCCACCATGGAAGAAGATTTGGTCTTATACCAGTTGGGAAACAGCAGCAGCAGAGGTAGACATGCTTACTCGTAAAGAACCAACATAGACATGTTGCATGGCACACTGCTTTTCCCCAGACCATTTTATATCTGGACCAAGCATTGGAAAGTTCTGGGTAAATCACTGAGGGTAAGTGTTCTGTCTCAGTTACTCTTCATATACATCATAGATATGTCCAGTTATGTTTCCTAAGTGACTCTAAATCCTATCGTATTGATCATCAAGAGATGTTGCAGAGAGGATGTGGGGGGAGGGGGCATGGAACAATCTGTCACATTCCTGCACTTGTGTGGGCATCTCTGCTTTGGTGGTCTGTTCAACCATGCACTGGCAGGCAATGGCTGACCTGTTTTTATCTTTTGGAGACTCTGACTCAGAACTCCACAATCTCTCCACCCAGCTCATTAGGTTCCCACTGACATGTCCATGCTTCAAATTCCTAACAGCCTCTGTGGTGCACCTCAGGCAAACTCATACCTTGTCACCTACCATTCTCTCTTGAACCCAGATGAACCACCACTCGTGAAGGAAAACACAACACAAACTTAGTTAAGAAATGATGGTAACTAAATTACTGAGTACAGCAACTGAAACCCTAATCTTGTAAGCCTTGTTAAATCTAAATCCTCGGGAAGCGAATCTTGATGGATCCACCATTGAAACTGGGAGACACTCTTAGCTACATCTTGTCCTCATGCTATCCCCATCCAAAAAGGACCTAACTCTCTCCTGCTTCCTCTCTTCCCCTCTCCAACCCAGAAGTCCTGCCTACTCACCCAGAGATTGGCTCCAGATATTCATTAGGAGACTGGTTGACAAGAAGTCACCTGAGTATGACTCGCTCCTTGTCCACAGCCCCTCCCAGGAGAGCAGAATTAGCATCAACATACAAATAGCACCAGGTCTATCCACAACAGAAAGAGACTGATTTTGAAATTGATTTCCAGAACATTGTAGTTATTTCCCTAAAATTCCAAGTTAGCCTCCTGAATTATATTCAAAACTCATTTTAAAACTAGTAGGATTAGAGGTTAGGCTAAGGATATCTAGTTTAGTGAGTATGGGTCAAGCTCTTGCCACATAAGCATGAAGAATTTAATTTAGGTCTCAAATACCTATATAAATGCCAAAGAAGGAGTAGACTCCCACCTACAATCTCAGAACTCAGGAAATGAAGACAGGGGATCCCTGGAAAATGAAGGCAGTTACCAAATTGAAAATAGTTGAGTTCTAGATTCAAGTAAACATAGTTTTCTCAATATATAAGATAGAAAGTTATCAACCAAAACATTGTCTGCACATTCACTCACCCCCACACAGGTGAATACACACGTTTGAATATGTATATGCATGCATACAACATATAAACACAGATTAATTACAACAATTATCCTCTAATTTCTAGATACTGGAAAACTGGGATAGGAGATGTGAGTTTTCCAGGAGGTCGAACATCCCTGACTTCAAACAAGAGTAGAGCAAGGCTTCTAGTCTTTGGCGTGTCTCTACTACACAGTATACAAACATTTACATTACTTCTAGTTCAAATATTCCTTCCCTGACCCAATGGTATTAGTCAGGAAGAAGGTGGGTTTCTCTATTTTTAGACTTATGGCGTTCTTTATATATTGTCTAAAAGCATGTCTATAAAGGATAAAGTAGTGAAATCTTAGGTTTTTCAACCTGAACTCTTCTGCTGTGTTACAAAAGCAAAGAAAATGTTACATTGACAACTGTGGCTGACTATTTAGAATAAAGCATCATAAGCTGGCATTGAAACTTTAATGGTAATTATATTTTAATCTATCACAGTATTTTTCTTTTTTTATTGATTTAAGTTTTATTGTATTATGATGAGAAAAGAAACATGATTTCAATTTACCTGAATTTGTTAACATTTAAAAACATATTTTAAGGAAATAGAATTAAATCATTCTTGTTTCCCTTTTGTACCTCAACTCCTCCCAGAGACCCCCCTTTAATACCTATAATACCTTTTTTGTCTTATTCTTTAAAACTTATAAAATATTATAACAATAAAAATGAGTATCATAAATGTTATTTGATATAAAACAACAATCAATTTAACAATCTTATATAGATGCTTGTCTATAACATGTTTTTCTCAATATAAATTTTAAATAACTCCAAATATATTAACTGTATATTTTAAAATAATATATCATTACTAGTATTTTTTTAAAGGAACATAAATATATAAAGCCTTTTTGTTTGTTTGTTTGTCTGTTTTGTATTTAGTAGAGCTTAAAATCTTGGATCTTACTGTGGTAAAAGCCCAAAATAAGAACAATTTTTAGACATTGGATTTCATTGTAATAAGGGTGTACTTCAGTGACCCTCACATCATCAAAGGATTTTACCTTCATCATAGCTAAGCTGAGAGTTGACAGTTCTGCTATGCCAAGGAATGAATTGCAGGTACGATTTTTGGATACAGACTTCCTGCCATGGTCAAAGATATTTGACTTGAGTGAGTGACTTTATTCTCAGCCCACAGAGAACAGGTTACATTCATTTAAGAAATGGTTCTGCTTGGAGGGAGCACAGACATTAGGTGAGCGTAAGAATCTGGTTCATTGGCTGTATCACAGTATTTTTCTTTGTATTAATTTCCCAAGTCCCCCAAAATTGTAGAAGAGGTTATTGGTCATGTTGTCCAATAACCATATTTGGGCCATAGTATGTGAATCCTGCCTAAATTCAACTTATGTTTAAATTAAAAATTTTGGCATCTCTTTCTGTCTTCATTCCATCTCATTTATGGATGAATTTTGCTCTAAATCTCCTCGTCATTCTTTGCAGAACTTCTCTGTGAAAAAGTAACCCTGGTTTCATGTCTTCCAACATCCCCCAGAATTTTCTATTTTCTAGGTCTAGTTTTCCAGTCTGTTATTTAGAAAAATGAATGAGACTTATTAAGTATCATGGCTAAGATTAACATATTTTGGTAAAGAGTAAAGGGTTTCATTGTGAAGCATCTATGTGTGCATACAGTGTGTCTGATGCTCGCCTACTCTTTCTTACCTCCCTCTGCTTCCATAGTCTCAGTACTTCTCCTTTTAGTTTCATGGTCCCTCCCCAAATCCAGCTTCCACATATAAAAGAAAACATTCAGTATTTATTTTTAGGGGATTGGTTTACTTCAGTTAACGCAGAGATCTTGCTTGATCGATTTTGGCTATTGTTACAAGGAACATAATTTCATTCTTTTTGCTAGCACAGTGAAACTCTAGTATGTGTGTGAGAGACACATAAGAGAGACAAAGAGTGATAGAGAGAGGCAGAGAGATGCCACATTTTCTTTGCCCACTCACTTGTGGGTGGGTTTTTGAAAATACAGATCGGAAACTATCTAACATTTTTATGCCTTTCTTTTGAAGAAAAGATACAGTTTAATCTTTGAAAAGAATCTACTTAGGCCTTTGTAATCCAACCCACACGTTGTTCCTTATCAGTTCCGTTGCTCACCACACCCATAATCTAAATGCTATAGTCAGATCAATATGTATTCCTCACCCGGCAGGAGCCTTGTCTACTCACCTGTGTTTGTACAGGCCACTCTATCTGTGGAAGTTCTAAATCCTGACCTCTGACAGTTCTTTAGGTATCCCTCCATAGCATTCCTCAATTTAAAGTTATGTTCGCAGAGAAGCCTTTGCCACTATTCCAGAGAGGTCAGCTTTTTTTTTTTTAGACTGTAACATAGGTCTGTTTTATTGTGCCATAACAACTATCTGTTCAGATATTTTTATTACCACCTTTATTCTGGCTTTAGGTAAACAAGGACCTTCTTTTCCTCAGCTTCATAAATTTCTGCTTCTTCTGCTTATAGATCATAGCAGAGTCAGCATCATAGTTATGTTCCCATGAAAGGAATTTTCATTTCAAAGCATATAGTTTTAGCTCCAGTGGCTCAGCCTTCCAGCTTCTACTGTATGTAATATGCTAGGTGCATATCAACGGGTTATGTATAAGCCAGACTTCAGCACTGCCTGTTGCTTGCAAATATTAAACAAAAGAAGAACATGATCTTTTAATCTTGCCATTGTTACAAAATTTTGGTAAGTATTTGTTAACTAGGCAAGATTTGGCTTATTAATTACCAACATGGGTAACTATTTACTGAGATTAAGGGGTGGATGTGGTGTTCGAGTGAAAGCTTCAAGAAAATGTGAAATAGCATTTCTTGAGGATCTGTTAATTTATTTTTTAACAGTATCTCAGTGTGGAGCCATGGTTGGCCTGGAATTCTGTGGGACCAGGCTGGCTTAGCACTGAGAGAGAGCCACCTGCCTCTACCTTGTGAGTGCTGACACTACCACCATGACTGGCCTTGAGGCTGCTTTGGATAGCAGCACAGATTTAGTTATTAGTAGGTTGGCTTGATATCTTAGGTCAAGAAAGTACAGACACAATGGAAGTGAGGCACAGAAAGTGACTCATGGGAATATCAGCAGGAAAGAGAGAATGTGGAAGAGAAAAAAAAACTAGAGCTAATTCTTTCCTTGACAAAGTGGCTTACCTGAGAGTAAAACATTCTGAAACCTGGGACTTTGACATCATTGCTACATATAAACAAAACATTTTTAAATACTTTTTGATATTAAGCTTATATATTTAAAGCTAACAGTTCTTGCAATAAGAGGCACACTTAAAATGTTGTGGGACATCTTTGAATTAAGAACATTAGTAGATGGCTCCTAGGGGAGAGAGAGTATGTTTCCCCTCAGAGGTGTGGCCTATGGTAGGATTTCCATGATGCTCCAGAAGAGGGGCCTGTACTCCTGTCCTTATAGGCTACAGGAGTTGGATACAGTATGTTATAAGAGAAAGAAAGAAAAAACAAGAACAAGAGATGGGGCAGTGGGGATAAGAACATGAGTGGGGTTGTCCAACAGAGTAGGATAGGGAAGGATGGTAGTTACAAAATTAAAACTCATTGAACAAATGTATGAAGGCTCTAAAGAATAAATGATTTAAAAATAGAATGCCATTCTGCTAGATTCTGCTTTGAGTCACCTTCAAATTAATTTCTCTGATGGAAACTTAATACAGACCATGTTGCCAAAGCATCTGTACCAACACACCATTTTAGAACAAAGAGCCCGAGAGAGCTAGAAATGTGGTGGGTTCTCAGGAGGAGACAGGATCTGGAACACTGGTCCAGTTTTCCTTTAGAAACCTGCATAAGTTAAATTCCCCCAAAAGACAAGCAAGGATCTCTCTGGTTACTGCAACAAAATTTGGCTAAATATTCAATGTTGCAAGAATGGAAATAATCCTTGACGGCTATAAATTTGATCGATGATTAATGTCTAGATCATAATCTCTACACCTAAGAATTTAGAAAGCAAAGAATTAAAAATGACATCAAAAGTCGGCTATGGTTTTGAAGAGAGAGTTCCCCAAAGAAGAAACAAACACACAAAAAATAGTTCAGAAATATCTCTTAAGTGTTCAGCATCCTTAGCAATTAAGAAAATGAAAATTAAATCAACTTTGAGATTTAATCTTATCCCAGTGAGAATGACAAAGATCAAGACAATGACAGACAACAAATTCTGATGAGGCCAGATGCTGGTGGCACATGCCTTCAAACCTAGCATTAGGGAGGTAGAAGCAGAGGGTTTGAGGATAGCCAGGGCTACATGGAGAAGCCCTGTCTTTGAAAACCAACAAAACAACCCAAAATCTCAAATCCAAAAACAAAAATAAATAAACAAAAAACAACAAATGTTGGTGATGATATTGGTAGAACTTCAAATTGGTCCATCCACTCTGGAAATCCACGTAGGGAGCTCTTAAAAAGCTAAAAGCAAATCACTCGTATGACTGAGCTATAACATTCCATGGCATATGCCCAAAGGAGTCAAAGTCCTACTCCACAAATATTTGCTCAGCCATGTTCACTGCTGCTCTATTCACAAGAGCAAGGGAATGGAAATACACTGAATGTCCTTCAACTGATGGATAGGTTAATGAAAATGAGATAACATATTTATAGCAAAATTCTATTCAAGAGTACAGGCCCCTCTTTTGGAGCCTAAAATAAAATAAAATCATAAAATGTTCAGGTAAATGAATGGAAGTGGAAAATGCTATACTAGGTGAGGTACCCATATCCTGAAAGATTGTCTTAGTTAGGGTTTATATTTCTGTGAAGAGACACTATGACCACTATAATTCTCATAGCGGAAAACATTAGCTGGGGCTGGCTTACAGTTTCAGAGGTTTAGTGCATTATCACCATGGTAACATTCAAGCAGACTTGGTGCAAGAGAAGGAACTGAGAGTTCTACATCTCAATCTATAGGCCGTGTAAAGAGACTGTATGTCTCTGGGTGTAGCTTGAGTATGTTAGATCTCAAAACCCACCCCCACAGTAACATACTGTTTCCAACATGATCAGTGGCTGTTGAGGCATTAGAACCCAGAAGAGAGCCTACTACTTCCACTTTACTAATCGATTATGATTTCAGACTGCAATCTAAATGTAAGTTTAACCTTATACCTCCCCCATCTCACACTTCAACAAGGAGACTCTTTTTGGCAGAAGATGGAGACCATTGCAGAAAACTGCATAGGTCAAGTGCATAGGAGAGCTGACCATGGTGCTTAGTCTCAACTAATACATCTGTCACATAATCTCTACAACTAAGGCTCAGGGAACATCTTAGAAGACAGAGCAGACAAAGTATAAGAGCCAAAGGAGCATGACATCTGCTGCAAGATTATACCTTCTTTTATATATGACAGAGAGGCTGAGCCCATGAAATCTCAGAATACGGTCACCTAAACAAGATGTGAACAATGGTATTACCAGTTGATATGCCAATGTGAATGGGAGAAATTTGAGAAACTACCCTCCATGAAGAGGTATGGATGACTTCCAAGCAAGGAAGAATCAGCCTTCCCAAGGGATGAACCTCATATGTGTTGTCCAGTGCATAGTTGTCAGTCCTTAGAAACATACACACACAGTAACACTAAATGGAGGTTTGTGTGTTTGCCCTCTCTGTCTGTCTGTCTGTCTGTCTGTCTGTCTGTCTATCTGTCTCTGAGTGTGTGTGTAAAACATTAATATTTAAAGAAGAAGAGGCCACTAATTTGAGAAAGAACATGGGTAGGGGTAACATTGGAAGGAAGATAGGAAGAAAAGAAACATTAAAGATATAGAAGTCATAAATTCTCAAAAAAACAAAACAAAACAAAACAAAACAAAAACCCCAAAACATTCTGGTACTTTTAAAACAAACAAAACTAGAGAGGCCAGATTCTCACAAGAGTCACCATGGCCTACTTTCAGCACTCCTGGCAAGTGAATGAAGACTGTATAATGAATATCTTCTGCCCAGTCACAAATTCAAAGGTTTTCTTCAATGAAGTTGGAAAACAGGCCCAGAAGTTTATCTTTAATCATGTGCATAGCCACTATCGTCAGGGCTGCTGGAGTCAATGGCAATTAGAAGAAAGGCAAGTATTTAGATAAAAAGAGTTTATCAGAGCAGGAATCTTGCCATTGGATATTCAATACAGCTTTTTGAAGTCCAAAATGAACTAGTTAAATCAGCCTTTCCCAGTGTTACCACATGGTCTGCTTTAGACTGCTCAGTATGTGGCAATGGTCTGTCATTACACTGTAAACATAGACCTGAGAAAGGCTTCAAATTTCATTTATTATTTTCATCATTTATTATGATCAGTATCTTCTGTTTTTAATTTCTTTAATAAAATTCCTGTTATTGGCCCTTATTTATTTTATATTGTGCCTACAATGTAGATTATATACCACAGGCTCATCTATGGTCACAATTTTAAAGTAACTATAGAAGATATGCTATAAACTATACAGATTCCATATTTCTGAAATGCAGACACATTAACATGCTTCCTGACTTGTCTCTTGCAATGCACATGTATTATATCTACATGGTGTTTAATCAACAGCTCTAGTCATATAGCATGAATTTGCCTGTCTGAGGATGCTTCATATTTGCCTTTGTACAGGTTATACTGTAATTCAGAAGGGTAATAACCCATTAGAATGTTTCTTATTCCAGCCCAGATGAAGGAATAAATAGATGAAGGCTTCATCTTTGCAAAGATGAAGGAGTGAATAGAAATAACAGTAAAGACAACTCTCTGTACCTTATAAGAAGGATTCTGTAGAATCTAACACTGTCATGAAGAACTTACTTTCTCATTAGAAAGGAAGAATCCAGAAGGACAAGACACAGTGTCTTTAATTAATTTTCTTAGCTTCTGTATGAATTATCTCATATAGTAAGCTTTAAAAACAGACAATGAAAGTACAAGGAAGTATCTGCACCACAGATCTTTAACATGTTAACAGATTTTTGCTTGAGTAATCAGAGCCAGAATTCAGTAGGACTTTACTTCACCTTCTATAAGAAATTCTGGATTGTTGTCCATATCCTTCCACTGGGATTCTTGCCTGGCTACAGGAAGTGGCAACTATAGGATCCATATCCCCCATTGGTAGGAACCTCAGCTAGCATCATCCACTTATGCCTGCTGGAGGCTCTTCCCATTCCAGATCTCTAGCATGTCCTAGAGATTGCCTCTGCCCCACAGTCGATTTCCCTTATCCCTCCCCTGCTCTCCTTATATATGATGCTCCCCCTGCTCTTCTCTGTTCCCCATCCCTTCTTCTACCAAGTTCCTTCCTTCCATCAATCTCTGATATGTATTTTATTTTCCCTTCTGAGAAAATATCCAACCATTCTCCCTTGGGACCTTCATGTTATTTGGCTTCTCTGGGTCTATAGATTATAACATGGTTATCCTGTATTTTATGACTAATAACTACTTATATGTGAGTACATACCATGAATGTTCTGTTGGATCTGGTTTTCTTGTCCCAAGATAATATTTTCTAGTTCAATCCATTTGCCTTCAAAATTCATGATGCCCTTGTTTTTAATGGCTCCGTAGTATTTCATTATGTAAATACACCATTCTCCAAATCCATTCTTCAGTTGAGATACTGGGTCCTGCCTACAAGACGTGCAGTGACAAATATAAAATAGAATCTGAGGAAATGGCCAACCAATGACTGGCCCAAATTGAGACCAATCTATAGGCAAGAACCAATCCTCAATACTACTAATGATACTCTGCTTTACTTGCAGACAGGCACCTAGAATAACTGGGTCTGCCCACTGAGGAGCAACAGGCAATTGATAGAGATGTAGAGACTCATACCCAAGAGTAGATGGAGCCCTGGAGTCTTATAAAAGAGATGGGAGAAAGATTGAGGGATCTAAAAAGGATAGGAACTCCACAGGCAAACCAACAGAGTCAACTAACGTGGACCATTGGGGGCTCCTGGAGACTGAATCACCAACCAAAGAGCAAGCACAGATGGATCTAGGCCTCCTGCACATATGTAGTAGATGAGCAGATTCATCTTAATGCAGGCCCCCCAAACAATGGGAACAGGGGCTGCCTCTGAGCCTGTTACCTACCTATCTGCCCCAGGATCACACCTAAATGGAAATCCTTGCCTGACCTCAGAGGGAGAGGATGTGCCTAGTCCTGCAGCAACTTGATTTGCATGGTCAGGTGGCAGGGCTGGGGTAGAGGGTTGGATGGAAAAAAAAATTCTGTGGCACAGAATGCTCTGCCCTTCACAGCAACATTTTTTTTAAAGCAACTAGCTACTTTACAACAGTATTTCCTTGCTCTGAGTCTAAGTCACTGGCTGATACCTTCTAGCAAACACCACAGGATCATCCATATTTATTAGATTAAAAAGAATGTCCTAGAGGAAAACTAATTGTTTACATTCACTGAATGCAAGAAGGGACAGAGAGACATTCTGTGGCAACGAATAGAATAACATTTCTGAAATCATCCAGTTTTCAAATTTGTGTATCAAGCAGTAAGGATCCCTCTAGGGATTTGGTGTCATACGTTTCTTGTTCCTGTACGTATATAGTAGCAGAAAATTAGCTAGGCAGTTGTGGAAGAAGGTATTATTCTGGGTAATTCACCTCTATTAATAACCCAATCATCACAATGACTCTCTAAAAGAAGCCACCATTAATAGAATCATTTTACAGTGAGAACAAGAGTAAGAGGTAGAAAGGTTAAGTGACTCACTCAAGGTCATAGTTACTGATGGTACTGTGGAAATTATCATGAGAGCAGACTTATCCTAGAGCCCATGTTTTCACTACTGTGGTTTTACCCTGAACACCTGTATCTTATAAACATTCATGATGTCTCTAAGAAGTAAGCAAAGAAGAGAAGACCAACAAGAGATTAACAACATCTTGAAACAGAAAATGAAAATGGAGGGTGCTTCTAGGTGATTATTCAAAAGATGAAAGATAATTTCTCTCATCTTGCAGTTACTGCTTACCCTGGCACTGCATAGACTCTTACAGACTCTTATCATTTGTTAATGCATTTGTCTTCATCATAGACACAGTGTTTATACATATATTCAGGAACTTGTATACTTCTTTATGAAGCACATTTGTTCTACAAGTTTTTAAACCATTTCAAGCTTTTAAGAAGGAAAACCATTTGTCTTAAAGTCACTTTAAAAACATCAATCAAATCTTTACATCTAAGGAAACTTTGACCTGACAAAACAGGTTAGGCAAATGAAGACAGGAATCTAGTTACAGGACACCTTGAGACCCATAAAATCTGAAAGGAAGTTTTGTGTAAACAATAGATTCCAAAATGTAGAGACTTTAAAAGTATGAACTTAGAAATGGGGCATTCATATCTAAGTGCTGGGGCTATCATTGCTAATCAAGTGTAAAAAGTTGTATTAATATTAACCCTGAGTTTTCTTTTTTCCTTAAGGCTCTTAGAATTAAATAAAAAAATATAAAATGATATGCATACTCAAGTAATTTGGAACATATAAAAATCAACATAGCCAGTAGGTGCTAAATTAGACACAGGATTTGATCTTAGTTTCCCAGGGATCTTCAGGTGCTGTGATGAAGAATAAGCTTAGAGCAAGAGTTGGGATTTCAAACCTCAAGTACATCCATGAGAAACTTCAGAACTCTAGCCTCTGTACTGGGCTTTGAGTACAGCTTTAGTTATTAGGCCATTAAGTGGTGCTATGAAATGAACATATGTGTTTTGGGACAGTGCTCTACCACTGAGCTACATCCCAGTTTCTAAACCTGAGTATAAATATGTTATGAAGCTAGGCAAAAGCGGAGTGCTCAATGGTGGGAAACAAGGCCATGTGTCCAAGCACTGTGTCATATTGGGAAAAGTGCAGGGGCTCCATATTCTATGTCAACTGGGTAAAGGTTCCTTCAATTCTTTGACCTAGTAGATAGTGTTGCATCTGTGTGGGATTTTAGCCACAAGGTGAAAGATACTTTGCCCAGTTTGGCAGTCTGGAGCCAATTTCTTACACTAATGGGCTACACATGGCTCTTGGATTACAGAACTGGAGACAGCTTCAAGAGAATGGAAAATGAGATTTCAAAGGTAACTTTGTGCTTTCTCCAGAGTGGTTGAGGGGCCAAAGATACACCACTTACAAAAGCTCAGTGCAGGCATTAAAAGTCAAAAGGAAGAGAGAGGGGAGCAGAGTAATATTCTGAAAGGCAAGATGAAAATTGGACAGGAATAGATGACGTTGGAATTATAGATAAAATGCTAAAAACTAAGTCAGGACTAGAATATGAGTTTTAGAAACTTTATGTAGTTGTTCATCCCCCAAGCCCTTATATTCTTGGAGATGCCTATCATAAGTGCCATTAACACTATGGCTTAAGTAACAACAGCACTAACAAAATGATTGTCTCCTGGTTCTGGATGTTCTAAAACCAAGATATGGGCAGGGTCACCCATCTGTACATCTCTTAGCTTCTGAGAACCATAGGTTTGAAGATGATGGTCTACTTGTATTTTCATATCATCCTCCTTTTGAGCATATCTTTTTCTGTGTATGAATGTCTGCCTTTATAAGGACATGAACATATTAGTTTTTGTTTCACACCAATGACTTCATTTTAACTCATTTGTAAGTAAATACTTAGTCTCAAATAAGGTAATGGTCCAAGAATTTGTGAATTAAGACTTTCATGAAACACAGACCAACATACTTTGAAGTGCTTGAAAGAATTCAGAACAAGGAAGAGGCTGAAATAAGTTTTGAGTATGGTTCAGAAGAGGTATGCAATGTAGAATTAGCAGGGAATTAGGACAATAAGAGTAGCCAGAGGAAGATGTTCACAGAAAGGGTGCCATAATTTCAAACAACAGAAGAGTCAATCAGTCTAATAAAATATGAAGAAACACAATTGGATTTAGTATTCTGGAAGCTACTGGTGTCAATTATAAGAGGTGTCAAGATGTAGTGCCCCTAGAAGCAAACTCTAGGGCTCAAACATAAACTCTGCTACTTCCACTGGATACCTGTACATCTCTCAAACCCCCTCTTTCTCAGCTTTGTCATATAGAGGATAGAAACATTAATGATCAACAATGATATATACTCCAAAGAATTTTTTTTAATTAGTATTAAAAAAGCTGTGTTTAAATGTTGCCATTTAACTTTAGTGTAGTAAAGGACAAGATCAACAGAGTGAAAAGACAACATAGAATAAGAAGAAATATTTGTAAATTACATGGCTGATAACTGGAGTACATATAGAATTCCTGGGACTTGTGTACAACAATCCAATTAAAAAAGGGCCAGGGAGATGGCTCACTGTGTAAAGCACCCAGTAGACAAGCTTAAGGGCTGAGACCATATCCTCAGAACCAATGTAAATGCCAGTCAGTATGGTTCCTGGCCTGTACTCCCTGTGCTTGGGAGGCAAAACGGGAACCACAAAGCAAACTCTCTAATAGATTAACCTAATCAGTAGTTTCTGACATCTTCAAAGGACCCTGGCTCAGTAAATAAATTTGAAAATGATTAGACATCCAATGTTAACCTCTGGCTTCTCTACCTACCCTCACAAACATGCATGTGCACCTGCCCACACAATGCACACTCAAACAGGCAAACACAAACAGTTAAGCATCACACATATGTACACATTAAGTATTTCTTTTGGGTTAAAAATATCTAAAAATGAGCAAGAGATTTAAATATTTATTTCTTCAAAGATTATGTGTGTGTGGTATGTATGCATGCATGTGCATGTGTGTGCATATGGTTAATAAAGATGATCAATATCTCTAATTCAATCCTACAGAAAGATGCTACTTTATACCTATTAAGATGTTACTAATTAAAAAGAATGACCCCATAAAATAACAATGGCTGGTGGGGAGTTGAGATTTTGGAACATTAGGGCATAGCTGATGGGAAATGGGAAGAAATGTAGCTATGAGCACAACTGACACAGAATCCCTTAAAAATAAAAAATGAAGAAATGCAGTATGAACATATATTGGAATTTCATGTAGCCTTAAAATGGAAGAAAATTATGGTACATGTTAAAACCTAAATATTCCTTGAATACATTACACTGAGAGAATTAAGACATGCAAAAAGGTACCAGATCCATATATTCAATACCTGGAATTCTCAAATCCATAGAATATAATACTGGGTACTGAATCTGGAGATAGGAAGGGATAGGGATTGCTTTTACAGGTACACAGTTTCAACTGGATAAAATGAATTAGCCTGGCAATAGAAGGTGGTGATTCGTTCCAACACTATAAAAGTAGTTAATGTCACTGTGATTGTCTTTTAAAAATACACAAAGTATAAATTATATCATTTATCAAAATAACAATACTCTGAATGAACCGAACAGAAACAGTGTCATGTGTTATTATTACCTAATAAGGCAAAGTAGAGATGGGTTAAGGGGTAGATAGGAGAGAAGGAAATGCACACAATGAGTGAAATCTACAGATACATTGGGAAAGAACACAGGTCAGTAACATGCAAAAGCAAGGAGGGCTCAGGGATTTCCTTCCTTTCAGGAACAGAAAGGATGGATGAGAAGGGCCAGTTGAAAAGACATGTGAGAGAAAGAGACTTATCAATGGAATTCAGAGACTGAAATGGCAGTAAGAGCTTTGAGAAGAGAGACAGAGAGGAACTATAGGTAGGAAAGAGTCCACCATCATTTTACCATCTAAAGGATTCTTGAAACTGCTGATTCCTATTAATTTATTCTACAGGGGAGAAAATATAACTAAAGATTTTAAGAGTACCCATTTTAATCCATTTTTGTTCTCCTTAATGAGAGTAAGTATGAGTTTCACAGTAAGGTTGTCTTTTGCTAGAGTCTTACTGTCATAACAGTCACAGACTTAAGTACAATAAAGTTAAATGGTGACTTGTTCCGTGGATAGCTTCCTAACAGGGGCTGTGGAATCAACTGAGCAGCTTTACCTGCTTACCTGCATCTGAAGGACTCTCCTAGAAGGCTTTGAAATAGTAAGGATAAATGTAGTCCACATAATATGGAAGTCCATGTTTAGACCTAGAAGTGTTCCTGGCTTAAATAACAGAAATTAAAAACATACCCACTTGTGTTAGCTGATTTTGTGTCAACTTGACACAAGCTAGAGTTTTCTGAAGGAACTGAACCTCAGCTGAGAAAATGCAACCATAAGATTAGGCTATAGGGCACTTTTAAATTAGTGATTGATGGGGGAGGGCCCAGCCCATTGTGGGTGATGCCCTCCATGGACTAGTAGTCCTGGGTTCCATAAGAAAATAGGGTGAGCAAACCATGATGGCCAAGCAAGTAAGCAGAGTCCTTCCATGGCCTCTGCATCTGCTCCTGTCTCCAGGTTCCTACTCTTTTTGAGTTCTTGTCCTGACATCCTTGGATGATGGATCTACAGTTATGTGGAAATGTAAGCTAAGTAAACCTTTTCTTTTTGTTTGCTCATGGTATTACATCACAACAATAGAAACACTAACTAAGAAACTTGTCTTATTTAGTTAGCCCCAAACTCAAGCCTAAGATGAGGTTATTTTTTTTATAATTGAATTGAAAGAATTGAACTAGCCAAAGGAAAGGCAAGAAAAATCTAGGTTTTTAATTATTTATGTACTCTTATAATTTTTGCTAAAATATCTTATAATTGGAGATTTAATTAAGGTACTTTCAGTCTCTTAGTCAATTCCTATAAAATAAATATAATTTAGCCTTTTTAGTAATTTCATAAGCCTGTGTTTACTGAACAGTATTATCAAGGTTAAATCCTCAAATTAGTCTCTAGAATGTGTCATACTTGTTAAAAGTATGGTAGAAAAATGTTAAGTTTTATATGTTTCAACTTAATACTACTCTGTCTTCAAATCTTAAGAAAGGTAAAACATATGTATTCGTTAATTTACAATTTTATAAAATGTGATAGGTTACAGTAGAGTCAGGTTTCCTGCATATTATTACTTTGTGCTTCTTCCACTTGATGAAGGCACTAACAAGTTCTGCACCTTGCTTTGTCTTTCTAGAGTTAAGATCATGGATAATCTCTTTGGGCCTCCTTGTTCCTTAGCTTCTTTGGATTTATGGTTTGTAAAATAGTTATCTGTACTTTATAGCTAATGTCCACTTATAAGTGAGTACATGCTATGCATGCCTTCTGGATCTCTGTTACCTTATTCAGGATGATTTTTTCTAGTTTCATCCATTTGCCTGAAAATTTCAATGATGTCCTTGTTTTTTAATAGATTTCATTGTGAAAATGAATCACATTTTCTTTATCCATTCTTTAGCTGAGGGACATATGGGTTGTTTCCAGTTTCTGGCTATTACAAATAAAGTTGCTATGAACATAGTTGAACAAGTGTCCTTGTGGTATGGTGGAGCATCTTTTAGGTATACACCCAGAAGTTGTACAGATGGGTCTTGAGGAAGAACTATTCCCAATTTTCTGAGAAACTGCCAGTTTTAGTAAATATACCTCATTATACACATCACCCACAGATTTAGGAAATTCCAATTGGTTTCATGTTATTTTTCTTCAGCAATATTTACCAGTGACACAAACTGACAAGTGCTGGCTAATTGTAAAGATGAAAAGATTGTGGACAAGAATCAGCAGCCAATTTATTGTGTGCTTCCTCAAAAGATTCCCAGATGTGATAACTGCACATAATCAAATTGGGGAAAAGGGTTCTTTTAGATATAAGCATGCTGAAATGTTGACTTAGACATGGCTCCAATCTCTTATGACTGCAGTCCTTGTAGAAATAGAAGAGATAGCAAAAGACACATGTAGAATACTGTGTACCACAGAGGAAGATAGTGAACTAAGAAGCCAAGAACACCCAGGATAGCAGATAATACCATGCAGCAAATTCTCATACAATACCTTTAGAGAGTATGGCCACACTGACAACCTGGTTTTAGACTAGTGTCCATTCTGCAGGAGAATAACTTTCTGATGTTTAGTCATCTACTCAGGCATGCCCCTGTAGGTCTTCAACAAATCCCACATGGGAGGTGATCACTGTGCAAAACATCAGAAGTGACCTCTTCTATACTCTGGTGTTCTCATGCTATTTCATTTTCTCCCACCCTGTTTGTACATTTCAAAGCTCTTCACATTGAGTGCTAAATCTTTGGGAGTTAATTTCATTTTGACCCCTTAATCTAATAATAATGAACTACATTTAGGATGTAGGGTAACTTTGGGTATACTATTTGATACCTAGAACATGTCAGCATTAGAAAGGATAGTCTTTCTCTTCCAATCATAGCTGATACCTGGGACACTTCTGAGAGATTAACTTCTTACAAAACACAACAGAAAAGAACCTTAGAATGAGTTTTTATCATGATTGACTGACTGTGTTAGTTGGAGTTCCCTAAAAAACAAATGCCAAGCCAGAATTGGCTGTGCTGGAAAGCAATAAAAAATGTCCATAGATGATAAAAGGACATGGTACTGAAAAGGCAGGGGTGGGTCATCAGGACATACTGCTGGTATGTCTATGAAGAAGACATAGACAAGAGGAGGGAAGACTGTGTAGGGAGAGTTTCACTGTAACAAACCTCCAAGAAATGTTTAGCCAGGTACATGGAAAACTGTGTGCCAATATTCCCTAGGCATCAGGAAAGTTTCATGTCATGAAAATGGGTTTGCATGAGTATATTGTCCACTATGAGCACACATGGGAAATGTACCTGAGCTTGAATGTGATTAGGTCCAGAAGAATAACATCTTGGGCATCAGTCAACTATGTTTCTATCAGCACAACATCTGAGTAGTATATTTTCATGTCCCCCCTTGTGTCAATGCTAGAACAAATTTGCATTGTTAGCAGGGATCAACAGAGGTCTAGAATACTGGATAGCAAGGCAATTTCTGTCTAATTCATTTACTAGCCCTCAAAATGTCAAGTCTTTTTTTTTGTCAATGGGTAGTCAGAAGCAGGCTTTTCATCAGCTGGTAGAGTGCCATCAGGTTCTTGTCAGTGTCTCCTAGTTGTGCTTTTGGAAGATAGCTCTACTCCATGGTACTTCCTTTTGAGGAGTGTAGGTCCCTGGTTTGTTGCTTCACATGACACTGGTCTGCAGTGGCTCCAGGTATTTCTATCAGTGCAGGTATGGTATGCTTTAGCAGCTGCTTCTCTTTGCTCACTCTTTTTTTTTTCTCAAAGACCCCTTCCTTTTGTGTCCCAAAATGCTACTCACACATCGAAGCTCAGTTTAATTCCATTGACTATTTCTAGAATTGAAGGTCTCACATACTGTATAATTCATCAACTGACCAAATGTTTCCTTGCACATAGACTCTATGTGTTCCTTACTTGATTACTCTTAATAGATAAAATTGTGAAATATGTAGACTAGGAAATGTCCTTCTCTAATGGCTGTACTGACTAGGAAAATCCTGACACTGCTGATATTGCTTAGTTACCTTTTTCCTGTAAGTACTTGCTGTGACAAGGGCTCCAGTCATCCAGTAACTATTCCTGGCTTCCTGGCTGCTGATCACATTGTTCACAATTCCAGACATTGATGATTCATGGTGAGTTCATATTGCAGTATTCTGGATGCTAAAAAGCATTCCTTAGTATTTCCTAGTCAAAATAACTTTGCAAACATTGAACTCAACAGTAATAATTACATAAAGCTTTATCTGCAATGTGATTTTCAGTGACTTAATTTAGTATAACTTTATTTTTATCAGTACTAAAGAGTACTGATACATAGTAAAATACACAGATTTTTCTCAAATTTCTTCAACCAAAAAGTATGTTTTGTTTGTTTGTTTGTTTATCTCATGACACATTGTAAGGGACTAGAAATATATATCTGGGGGAGTTGTCTTAAAAATATGATATCCACATGGCTTTCATTTTTTATGAGAAACATTAGAAGGCCATGTGAACAGAAAGAATGAGTCTATATTGTTGGAATTCAAGGCACAGGAGAAGTCAGGGAGGTGGTAAAGAGCTGTTTGGTCTGGATCTGACCCTAGTCAAGACTGACTCCTCTGGTAACCTTAAGGAAGTTCACATTGGGAAAGTCATGTATGTGGTGAGTTGTCCTAATGATAACCTTGCTGCAGTGCCAAACGCTCATAGATTTCACATTATCATTTGTGCCTTCTCTTGCTGCTTCTGACCTGAGCCTCTCCACAAACATATTCAGTCTACATTTTGAGGAAGTCTCCTGTCTTCAGAAATGTGCCATTTCCCATCTGGTTGGGAACACTTCCACATTAGCAAACCAGCAGGAGCCACCAAGCAAGCAGAATATGTAAAGGCCTATGTTGGCCTTATGTCACCATTCCTGAAGGAATCTAGATTAATGCAACAAGCTCACAGTTTGCAGTTTGGCTATGTAATATGTACCTGAATACCTTCTTCTTATTTTCACTGTAGTAGAAGGCAAAATCTGATCTAAGTAGTCTCCTTTCTTACCAAGCTGTGCATATAATTATGTAATGCTCCCTCTGTAAAGCTTCATGCTTCTGATAATTGTTTAAAGTTCCATATTAAAACCTTCACTCAAAGGTGTGGGAGTTCCCTGTGGAACATACACACTTACGTGTTAGACTGTGATCATCGGTTAATTATAAATTCTCCACACTAGTAAATGCATATGAATGTAGGGATATGTTAATTTCAAATAATTGTTATTAAAAACATTCTATATATGTTTTGTAATATAAAAGCAATTTCTCATTTGAACTTATCTTTGGAAATAACAATATTATTATCATTAGTATAATTTCCTTTTTGAAAAGATCAATAATGCTATACAAACATGATTTTCTCTAACACTGCTTTGTTATTTATATTTCCAGATACTAAGCTGATGAAGTTATCAATATTTAATGATGAAGCAACAATTCAAGCTTTATTTGTGGAGATTCATAATGAACAAACTTATGAAATGGCCTTGGCAAAGAACTTTTCTCCTGTAGGGACTTATGTTAACTCTGAGTTGAGATGGCCTAGTTTCTCTGCGGTGTTTTGCTTCCAGTATATTTTGGTCATGGTGGCCAGGAGAGTCCTGGGGCAGGTAGGGTTGGTCAAGGGGAGATGGTTTTGCATATAGCTAGAGTGAGGTGAATAGGCAATGACAGGGACACTTTGTACCTTTGCTCCATGGAGCCTGTAGACAGTCTGAGTCCTGTGAAGGAAAGTACTGAAGAAGTGGTTTTCCTCTAGGACTTGTGAAGAACCAGGCAGCAGGTTCATAGCCTAAAGCCATGTGTAAGCACAGCAGCAATATACAGGCATTGTATAGGTTCCTGTGTACCTGGAAAAGTCCCTATTTATTCTCCTAACTGAACCCCCTTTTTGCTCACAGACAATTGAGAAAATACAGACTTTCTGCTAAGTCACAATGAGGTGGGAGGGCTTTGCTCTGCCTAACACAAGGAGGTGCTATGAACCGAAGAGGAGGCAGAGGAACTGGGGCACCTCTAGGAATTATGGTTTTAATAATGCTAGACTTATCCTCTCCCAGGTCATTGTCACTGAGTGTAGTTGTTTGAATAAAAATGCCCCCCCATAGGGTGTGTGGCTATTAGGGTGTACTGTTAGGGTGTGTGGCTTGGTTGGAGTACGTGTGGCTTGGTTGGATGAAGCGTGTCACTCGGGGTAAGCTCTGAGCTCTCAGACACTTAAGCCAGGTCCAGTGTCTCACTCTCTTCCTGCTGTCTGTTGATTCAGATATAAAACTCTCAGCTACCTATCCGGCATCTACCTGAGTGCTGCCGTGCTTCCCACCATGACGATAGATGGACTACACTTTTATAATGGAAAGGAGCAAACTGAGCCAGGAAAAGTACAAAACGCACAATTTGAGAAGAAAGGGAGCACCAGGAAGGTTAATGGAACAAAGTCCTGTGTTCAAGGAGGTTAAAAGACTAAAGAAAAGACAGATGCTACATGGAATAAAGGGAGTGGTGAGCTCAGAGCAAGACCCCACTCAACCAAGCTTCCAACATGTGAGAAGGAATTAAAGAAATACTTAGGGTAGGGCATGATGGCATACACCTTTAATCCCAGTCCTCGGGAGGTAGAGGCAGGCAGACTTCAGAGCTCATGGCCAGCCTGATCTACAGAGCAAGTTTCAAGACAGCCAAGCTTAGCCAGTGGAGGAAACCATCAAATTCAGAAAGCTGAGCCAGGTGTGGTGGCATAGGCCTTTAATCCCAGAACTCAGGGAAGGAGGCAGAGACAGGTGGATTTCTGTGAGTCTGAGACCAGCCTGGTCTCAATTGAGTTCCAGGACAGCCAGGTCTTTTTCAAAAAGGAACATTGTCTTGAACAAAGAAACAAACAAACAAGAGGAGCAAAAACCAGAAAGCTGGCAAAAAATGCGTTTGAAGAAGGGGAGCATGTTCCAAGCCCTAGCAAGCAACAGAACTTTGTAACTTCTGCCTTGTAGTTCTATGCTGAGAGTCGAGGATAAAAGAAAGGGGTTAGAAAATCTCCCTTTGTGATGAGTGAAAGCCACTGAGGCCAGACAGGTATCAAGCATGTCCCTGCATTGAGGCCTAGACAGGCCATTTCATGAAGCTGTAAAAGTGAAGCCTGGATTAACTTGGAGACTGCAAGATCTTAGAGATGGTAGAGGCATGGGATACCTGCTAAGGAAAGCTGCTAACAGAGTGGAGCCAGACTAGGAGAAAGAGGTGTGTTGCAGTCAACAAAGCTGAAAGCAATTGAAGATCTATCTGAAGAGCATTTTGACTTCAGACATGGAGACGCAGGGTTTGGAGTTTGCCCAACTGGTTTTGTTCCTACTTGGATCCAGAATTTCCTCTTTATGCTTCTTTACAACCTTTTAAAATGGTAGTGTACAACATCCTGTATCCTTACATGGTGGAAGTATACGATCTGCTTTTTCATTTGGATTTTACAATTAAGCGATTACATGAGTCTCAGAAGAGACTTTGAACTTTGGACTTTTAGCAGTACTGGTACTGTGGAAAACTATGGAGACTTTTGAAGTTGGACTGAATGTGTTTTTGCATTATGAAACGAATACAAATATATGGGAGCCAGGGAGTAGAATGTGATGGTTTGAATAAAAATGGGCTCCAAAGACCCCTAGAAAGTGGTGCTATTAAGAGGTAGGGCCTTGTTGGAGTACGTGTGGTTTTATTGGAGGAAGTGTGTCACTGGGGGTGAGTTTTGAGGTCTCAGAGACTCAAGCCACGCTCAGTGTGGCATTCTTTGCCTGTCCATCCAAATGTAGAATTCTCAGCTACTTCCCTTGCCCTACACCTTCCTGAGTGCTGCCGTGCTTCCAGCCATAATGACAGTATACTCAGACTCTGAACTGTAACCAGCCCCAATTAAATGTTTTCCTTTAAAAGAGTTTCAGTAGTCAGGGTCTCTCTTCACAGCCATGGAAACCCTAGCTAAGACACTAAGGATCTGGGAAATCCCTGAGGGCTTCCTATAAATAGTTGTATGAGTGGCAGACATTACAGACAGGCAGTGAGAAAACTGATTTATTTAAGGTCAGGTGCAGAAACCTCTTGGAGACTGGGCAAAATTCTTGGAAAAATTCTAGTAGGAGGGGCATTTTTCTTGTACTTTACACGTATATCCAGGGTTTGGAGACCCAGAGAAAGAAAATGCAGGCTCTGACAGTAATTGTAGGTGGGAAATGGTAAATAGTTAGGCTCTGACAATTTATTTTGTTTAGTGGCTTTAATAACATTTGAAATGAGCAAGATCTAATCACAGTAACTCCTAAAACATTTCCCCAAATTAAGTGGATCTAAATTATGTAGAAACCTGCATCTAAGAGTGGAGGCTAGCAATTTCTTGGGCTGTCTCCTAGTCATTGAAAAGCTGCCGCTGCTGTCATTGGCAGTCACTCAAAGACTCTCAAACTTGTGTTAAGATGAGCAGAATGAGTAAGTCTGCTCTTGGTGTGGCGCCAGCTTGCAAGTCACTGGAGCACAGTGCAGCCTGATTCCCAGGGTCTCACCTTAGCAAAGGCATGCCTGTCTGACTGACTCTCATTATCATTATGCCATATTGCCTTCCTCACCCTGAGAATTACAATGGAAAGGGGGAGGACTGCATGAGAAGTTGTGAATTTTTCCCCCTCAGGATTGTTTCATTGGTTGCTGTTGTCATTGTTGGTTTACAGAGAATGATTCTCAATTTATTTGTGTCTTATCAGCTTTCCTACATATTTTTATGCATCAGACTACATCTTTCTTCTAGAGAGAGATGCTATGATAATTTAGACATTCTATCTGTCATAGCACAATAATGTATAAACATAGATATTTATATATATGCCATTTGTATTAATGTACTGTAATTTTGTATTTTATTTTATTTCTAGGAGCCTTACCTAAATATTCTGAATAGTTCTATTCCTGAATGATCCATTTTATTTAATGACTTTTTTGTATTTGTATATTTTATATTGCCTTTTTTCATAGTACAATGCTCTAAGTAGAAGGAATCATTTTTACTGAAATTTGAGGTTTATTATAATAATTGTAAAAGTGAACCACTGAAAAATACTTGTTTAGGACTTAATGGGAGTGTATCAAGTGATGGAAATTATCTAAACATTACATCTGTGTAAAACAACACCAATCATAGAAGAGATGCACACTTCATGCTATGTTTTCCCTTTGCTGTTGTATTCTGCTTACCATACACTTTTATGCCCCCTCCTTTGACTTCTCCATGGAAAACTGCCCCTTTCCTACAATAGTTCTTTCTTGCTTAACACACACACACACACACACACACACACACACACACACACCACTGAGAGAGAGAGAGACATTTCAGATTTGTTGGAATCTAAGTGGTCTCAAGATACTTTGTTTTTAACACAGAAATTAAAACTAAAACATGTGGAATATGAACCTCCATATTTCCTCAACAATTAACAAATCATGGCTCATCTTTTTTCAGCTGCATCTTCAATCCCCAACACTCTTACTCTGTACTTTTTTTTTTTT